>NC_092041.1:50839395-51032605 GCF_003086295.3 Arachis hypogaea
CCACAGAAAAGGAGTTGCTTGTAGTGGTTTATGCCATTGACAAGTTCAGATCTTATTTAGTAGGATCAAAAGTGATTGTGTAAACTGACCATGCTACTCTAAAATATCTCCTCACAAAGCAGGATTCAAAATCCAGACTCATAAGATGTGCGATGCTTCTGTAAGAGTTTGATATAGAAATAAGAGACAGAAAAGAGATAGAGAACCAAGTAACTGATCACCTGTCCCGGATAGAACCAGTAACAGGAGCATCCTTCCATCCTACTGAGATCTCTGAAACCTTTTTGGATGAGCAACTCTTTGCCATTCAGGAAGTACCGTAGTTTGTAGACATTGTAAACTATAAAGCTGTGAGATTCATACCCAAAGAGTACAGTAAGCAGCAAACAAAAAATTGGTTTCTGATGCAAAGTACTACCTTTAGGATGAACCATATCTCTTTAAGAGACGTGTAGATGGAATAATCCGTAGATGTGTGCCTAGAGAAGAGGCACAGAAGATCCTATGGCATTGCCATGGATCACAACATGGAGGACATTTCGGAGGTAAGTGAACAGCCACAAAGGTTTTCCAATGTGGCTTCTATTGACTTATTCTTTATAGAGACTCTTGAGAGTTTGTACGTAACTGTGACAGTTGCCAGAGAGCTGGTAATCTGCCTCACGGTTATGCCATGCCTCAGCAAGAGATCTTAGAGATTGAGTTGTTTGATGTATGGGGTATTGACTTCATGGGGTCTTTCCCACCATCATATTCAAACACTTATATTCTGGTGGCAGTAGACTATGTAACTAAATGGGTAGAGGCAATTGCAACACCCACTAATGATACTAAGACAGTGATAAAGTTCCTCTAGAATCATATCTTCAGTAGGTTCGGTGTCCCTAGGATACTGATCAGTGATAGAGGCACTCATTTCTGCAATAAATAGCTTGACTCTGCTCTGGTCTGATATGGAATTAACCATAAGGTGGCAACTCCATATAATCCACAGACAAATGGGCAGGCTGAAGTCTCAAATAGAGAACTAAAACGAATCCTGGAACGGACTGTAAGTACCCGTAGAAGGGATTGGGCAAGAAGTCTGGATGATGCTCTGTGGGCATACATAACCGCATTCGAGTTTCATATAGGGACATCTCCATACCAGCTTGTGTATAGAAAAGCCTACCATTTGCAAGTGGAACTGGAACACCAGGCTTACTGGGCAACCAGATTCCTAAACCTTGATGCTAAGGTAGCTGGAGAGAAACAATTACTCCAGTTGAATGAGCTAGAGGAGTTCAGACTCAATGCTTTTGAAAATGCTAAAATTTACAAGGAGAAAGTAAGAAGGTGGCATGACAGAAAGCTGGCCTCTTGAGTCTTTGAGCCAGGACAGAAGGTTTTACTGTTCAACTCTAGGCTCAGATTGTTCCCTGAGAAATTGAAATCCTGGTAGAGGGGACCATATGTGATTACAAGTGTGTCACCATATGGATATGTAGAGCTTCAAGATATTGACTCTGACAAAAAGTTCATTTTTAATGGACAGAGAGTCAAACATTATCTTAAAGGCCATGATGAGCAAGAATGCTCAAGACTGAGACTAGATTAAAGCTCAGTAAAGTCCAACTAAAGACAGTAAAGAAACGCTTGCTGGGAGGCAACCCAGCCATTAGAAAAAATTAGATGTTTATAACAATTATATGAGTTTATTTAATTTTGTGATTTATACTTGATAATACATTTCAGTAAATAATTCAGAGAAATGAAGGCTCAGAACATAAAAGCGGAAGAATCACAAAGAAACAGAGCTCGCAGGTGTGAAAACGCTAGTAAAGAGCCAATCTGGGTGTTAAACCCTAACCGCCAGAATGGCTATCATTCTATGCGTTTAACGCCAGTAAAGGTATCTTTCTGGGCATTAAACACTAGAATGGACAGCATTCTGGGCGTTAACACCAGAACAGCAAGGGGGAGGTAATCTTCTTTCCAATTCAATTTTTTCCGAATTTTCATGTTTTAATTCATAATTTTCTACATAAAAATGTTATAAATAGTCATCTTTCAATTTCCATTTTAAAAAATTAATAATCTTATAAATTATTTTTAATTCTTTTTCAATTCCTTTTTAAAACATTTTTAAAACTTATTTATCCTTCCAATTTCTTTTCAAATCTTTTTTCATTCATCTATATTATCTTTTCTTTCTTAGATGCATTAACAAAAATTCAGATTTAACTTCCTAATATCTCTTTCATTCTTTTAAAAAATTTTAAAATCTTATCTTTTTTCATATCATGTTTATCTTTTATCAATCATATCTTTCTATCTTATCTTTTTTCAAAAGAATTTGAAACCCATTCCCCCTCCCTTTTAAATAGACCTTCGGCCTCCATCCTTGAACCATCATTCGAATCTTTCTCTCCCTCTATTCCTCTTCTTTCTTTTCGTTTTCTTGAGGACAAGCAAACCTCTAAGTTTGGTGTGATTTTCCGTGATCACTGAGCTAAAACAGGCTGAGATCATGGCCCCTAAAGGAAAATAACCCACTTCAAGAGGCAAGAAAGAAAACAATCTGAAACCAGCTTGGATACATGAGAGGTTCTTAACCTAAGAATATACAGACCACTTCTTAAAAGTTGTGTGCAGAAGATCAGTGATCCCAGAAGTTATGTTCAATTTGAAAGAAGACGAATACCCGGAGATCCAAGAGTAGATTCAAAACAGGAGCTGGGAAGTCCTGGCTAATCCTGAGATACATGTTGGAAGAAACATGATCCAAGAATTCTATGCAAATCTGTGGATGACGGATAAGCAAAGAAAATAAGGAAATGCTTTCTACTCCTTTCAGACTATGGTTAGAGGGAAGAAGATTAACTTCCACTTTGACAAAGTGAGAGAAGTTCTCAAGCTTCCTCAACTACAAGATGATCTAGAATCCTTTAATAGGAGAATGGCCAAAGATAAAAGGTTAGACCAAGTTATAGAGGGCATTTGCCTCCCTGGAACCAAGTGGATAACTAATATAAAAGGTGTTCCAAACCAACTAAAGAGAGGAGATCTCAAACCAGTTGCTAGAGGCTGTCTGGATTTCATTGGGCATTCTATAATTCCCCCCAGTAACCACTCTGAAGTCACTGTCAAAAGAGTAGTGATGATTCATTGTATTATGTTGGGGAAAGAAGTAGAGGTTCATCAGCTGATTCCTTGTGAAATTTACATATTTGCGAACAAGGAATCCATTAAGGCCAGATTGGCCTACCCAAGCTTGATTAGTCTGTTATGTAAAGATGCAGCGGTAAACATAGGTGCGGATGAGTATATCTCAGTTGAACACCTAATAACCAAAAAGGTAATGGATGGACCTCAAGTTCAAGACAACCTCATCAAGAGGAGGGCACATGAGCTCCTCCCAGAAATTCCTTAATTTGACTATTGGGCCCGCTTAGAAGCATCTGTCACCAAGCTACAAGAAATAATGGATCAACTTAAAGAAGAGTAACAGAATCAGAACAGCATGCTTTGCAAACTGCTCAAAGAACAGGAGAAGCAAGGGAGTGAGATACAGGAGCTAAAGCGCCAGAAGTTGTCCTGTGATGAGCTAGCCGTCCCACAGATTGAGGGAGCACCTCTCTCTCAAAATAAAGGTTGTTGAGTCCTAACTCTGTGATAACTTCTGTTATTAGAGACCTATTTTAGGATTGCATGAGTATTAGTATTAGAGTTGCATGAGTATTAGTATTATTTTTATCAATTTGGGTATAATTTACTCCTCTTATAATCATCAAACATGACTAAAATAGTATATTTTTTAGAAGAGCAACGGTGCAAATATTTTGAGTACAAAATAAGAACAATTCAAATTATTTATATGTGGTGGCATTACTTTAGCTCTCTGAATGAATGCTTGAACAGTGCACATTTTATAGTGAAGTTTATGAATGTTAAAATTGTTGGCTCTTGAAAGAATAATGAAAAAAGAGAAATGTTATTGATAATCTAAAAAAATCATAAATTGATTCTTGAAGCAAGAAAAAGCAGTGAACAAATACAAAATAGGTGAAAAGAAAAGAAAGAAAAAGAAAAAGCAAGTAGAAAAAGCCAGTAACCCTTTAAACTAAAAGGCAAGGGTAAAGAGGATCCAAGGCTTTGAGCATCAGTGGATAGGAGGGCCCAAAGGAATAAAATCCTGGCCTAAGCTACTAATTCAAGCTGTCCTTAACCATGTGCTTGTGTGATGAAGGCCCAAGTGAAAAGCTTGGGACTGTGTGGTTAAAGTCGTGATCCAAAGAAAAAGAGTGTGATTAAGAACTCTAGACACCTCTAGCTGGGGACTCTAGCAAAGCTGAGTCACAATCTGAAAAGGTTCACTCAGTTATGTGTCTGTGGCATTTATGTATCCGGTGGTAATACTGGAAAATAAGATGTTTAGGGTCACAGCCAAGACTCATAAGTAGATGTGTTCAAGAATCAACATACTTAACTAGGAGAATCAATAACACTATCTGAATTCTGAGTTTCTATGGATGCCAATCATTCTGAACTTCAAAGGATAAAATGAGATGTTAAAACTATTCAGAAGCAAAAAGCTCTAAGCCCCGCTCATCTAAGTTGAATTTGAGCTTCGTTAAAGTCTCTGAGATGTTACTACACCATAATCTTCTTTTTTTATCCTATTTTATTTGTCTAGTTGCTTGGGGACAAGCAACAGTTTATGTTTGGTGTTGTGATGAGCGGATATTTTATACGCCTTTTGCTAGTGTTTTCATATAGTTTTTAGCATGTGTTATTCACTTTTTGTTGTGTTTTTATTAATTTTTATTCAAAAATCACAATTCAGGACTGCATTATGGGTTTATGTATTTTTCTATAATTTCAGGTATTTCTGGCTGAAATTGAGGGACCTAAGTAAAAATTTGATTCAGAGGCTGAGAAAGGACTGGAGATGTTGTTAGATTCTGATCCTCCTTCACTCGAAATGGAATTTTCAGAGCTACAGAAGCTCAATTGGTGTGCCCTCAATTGCGTTGAAAAGTAGACATCTTGGGATTTCCAGCAATGTATAATAGTTCATACTTTGCCTGAGATTTGATGGCCCAAACTGGCATTTAACGCCAGCCAGAAACCCTTTTCTGGCGTAAAACGCCTGAACTGGCACTAAAACTAGAGTTAAACGACCAAACTAGCACCAAAGCTGGCGTTTAACTCCAAGAATGGCCTATGCACATGAAAGCTTCAAAGCTCAGCCCAAACACTCACCAAGTGGACCCCAGAAGTGGATTTCTGCACTATCTGCACTTAGTTACTCATTTTTTGTAAACCTAGGTTACTAGTTTAGTATAAAAACTACTTTTAGAGATTCATTTAGGGACTTATGACATTTCACATCTCTTATTGTATTCTCTACAGCATGAGTCTCTAAACTCCATGGTTGGGGGTGAGGAGCTCTGCTGTGTTTCAATGGATTAATGCAATTACTACTGTTTTCTATTCAATCACGCTTGTTTCTGTTCTAAGATACTCATTCGTACTCTAATATGAAGAATGTGATGTTCCATGACACTTATTATCATTCTCAAATCTATGAAGGCGTGACTGACACCCACTTCCATTCTATATGAGCTCAACGTAGTCATTGGGCGACAGCTTGAGTGTGTATCTCTTAGGTTTTCGATCCACGAGTTTGAAATGCATCTCTTGACAATAGATCATTCGAATCCGTGAGATCCGAAAATTCGTGGTATAGGTTAGAACCAATTGGTGGCATTCCTGAGATTTGAAAAGTCTAAACCTTGTCTGTGGTATTCCGAGTAGGATCTGGGACAGAATGACTGCGACGAGCTTCAAACTCACGAATGTTGGGCACAGTGACAGTGCGCAAAAGGATCAAGGGATCCTGTTCCGACACAAGTGAGAACCGACAGATGATTAGCCGTATAGAAACTGTACTTTGACCATTTTCCACCATTTTCATTGACAACGGTGATCCACCAACATATAGCTTGCCATGGAAGGGAACTTGCGTATTTGGGAGAAGAAGACAGTAAGAAAGCAGAGATTTAGAAGACAGAGCATCTCTAAAATCTCAACATGTTCTCCATCATTGATTAACAAGTATAATTCTTTTCATGCTCTTTTACTTTCTGCAAACAAAACCCTTTTTATCATTAATCTCCTGACTAAGAGTTACAAGATAACCATAGCTTGCTTTAAGCCGGCAATCTCCGTGGGATCGACCCCTACTCACGTAAGGTATTACTTGGATGACCCAGTGCACTTGCTGGTTAGTTGTACGAGTTGTGAAAAGTGTGATTTACAATTTCGTACACAGCCTACCACCAAAACTTAAGGATCCTGGAAGTTTCTTTCTATCATGTACCATTGGCAACATGTCAATTGGTAAGGCCTTGTGCGATTTAGGCTCAAGCATCAACTTAATGCTACTCTCCATGATGAGAAGGCTATCCATTGAAGAGGTGAAGCCTACAAGAATGTCTTCGCAACTAGCCGATAGGTCACTTATCAGACCCAGTGGAGTGGTAGAGAATCTCCTAGTTAAGGCAGAAAATTTCATATTTCCAGCAGATTTTGTGATCCTAGATTTAGATGAAGAATGGAATGATTCCATCATATTGGGAAGAACTTTTCTAGCCATAGCAAGGACCATCATTGATGTAGAGAAGGGTAAAATGATCCTCAGGGTGCATGATGAGCAAATGATCATCAATATTTTTAAAGCCATGCAATACCCCCCCTGAGAAGGAAAAGCATATGAGAGTGAAAATGGTAGAAGACTTGGTGGAAGTACTTGAAGCCCAAGGTCAGGAGGAACAAGAAGAAGAAATGGAAGCAGAAGAAGTTGTCATAAGAGAAAGAGTAGCTGAAATCTCTTTTGTAGGCGAGAAAGAAGAGGTGCCAAAGAAAGAATTGAAGCCTCTCCCTCCTCATATCAAGTATGCATTTCTTGGAGGAGAGGAGACCCTGCCAGTAATTATCAATTCATCCTTGAATATGGAAGATGAATTAAAGCTTATTGAAGTGTTGAAAGCTCACAAGACAGCTTTAGGATGGACAATTGATGATATTAAGGGCATAAGCCCTGCCATTTGCATGCATAAGATCCTACTAGAAGAGGACTCAAGACCAGTGGTGCAACCTCAAAGAAGGCTTAACCCAACCATGAAGGAAGTGATTCAAAAGGAGGTGATGAAGTTGTGGAATGTTGGAATTATATATCCAATCTCTGACAGCCGTTGGGTGAATCCAGATCAATTCATGAGAAGAATGAACTCATTCCCACAAGGATAGTGACAGGGTGGAGGATGTGTATTGATGAGCAGATATTTTATATGCTTTTTGGGGGTAATTTCATGTAGATTTTAGTATGTTTTAATTAGTTTTTAATAGAATTTTATTAGTTTTTAGGCAAAAATCATATTTCTGGACTTTACTATGAGTTTGTATATTTTTCTGTGATTTCAAGTATTTTCTGGCTGAAATTGAGGGAGCTGAGCAAAAATCTGAGTTAGGCTGAAAAAGGATTGCTGATGCTGTTGGATCCTGACCTCCCTACACTCGGAATGGATTTTTTGGAGCTACGGAAGTCCAATTAACGCGCTCTTAATTGGGTTGGAAAGTAGACATCCAGGACTTTCCAGCAATATATAATAGTCCATACTTTGCGCAAAGATAGATGACGTAAACTGGCGTTCAACGCCAGTTCCATGTTGCAGTCTGGCGTCCAGCGCCAGAAACAGGTTACAAGTTGGAGTTCAACGCCCAAAACACGTTACAACCTAGCGTTCAACTCCAGAAACAGCCTAAGCACGTGAGAGGCTTAAGTCTCAGCCCCAGCACACACCAAGTGGACCCCAGAAGTGGATTTCTGCACCAATTATCTTAGTTTACTCATTTTCTGTAAACCTAGGTTACTAGTTTACTATAAAAACAACTTTTAGAGACTTATTTTGTATCTCATGACATTTTCAGACCTGAATTATATACTCTTTGACGGCATGAGTCTCTAAACTCCATTGTTGGGGGTGAGGAGCTCTGCAGCGTCTCAATGAATTAATGCAATTACTTCTGTTTTTCATTCAAACACGCTTGTTCTTATCTAAGATGTTCATTCGCACTTAACTATGAAAAAGGTGATGATCCATGACACTCATCACCTTCCTCATTCCATGAACGTGTGCTTGACAACAACCTCCGTTCTACATCAGATTGAATGAGTATCTCTTAGATTCCTTAATCAGAATCTTCGTGGTATAAGCTGGAATTGATGGCGGCATTCATGAGAATCCGGGAAGTCTAAACCTTGTCTGTGGTATTCCGAGTAGGATTCTGGGATTGGATGACTGTGATGAGCTTCAAACTCGCGAGTGTTGGGCGTGATGACAAACGCAAAAGAATCAATGGATTCTATTCCGACATGATCGAGAACCAACAGCTGATTAGCCGTGCTGTGACAGAGCATTTGGACCATTTTCACTGAGAGGATGGGAAGTAGCCATTGACAACAGTGACACCCTACATATAGCTTGCCATGGAAGGAGCCTTGCGTGTGGGAAGAGGATTACAAAAGAAAAGCTGAAATAAAGCAGACAAAGCATCTCCAAAAACTCCAACATATTCTCCATTATTAAAGTAACAATTATTTATTTTATGCTCTTTTATTTTTCTAATAAGTCAAACTGATAATTTTAATTGATATCCTGACTAAGAATAATAAAATAAACATAGCTTGCTTCAAACCAATAATCTCCGTGGGATTGACCCTTACTCACGTAAGGTATTACTTGGAAGACCCAGTGCACTTGCTGGTTAGCGGTACGAGATCATAAGAAATCTTGATTTTGATATTGGGATTAAAATTTCATGCACCATGTTTTTGGCGCCGTTGTCGGGGATTGTTCGAGTTTGAACAACTAAAGGTTTATTTTATTGCTTAGATTAGGAATAATTTATTTTTTTGCTATAGAGTTATTAAATTCTGAGTCCTTTATTCCCTTTTCAAAAAAAAAATTTCAAAAAAATTATTTTCCTTTATCACAATTTTAATTTTTCGTGAGTTTAGTGTTTTGTTCTAAGTTTGGTGTCAATTACATATTTTATATTTTCCCTTTAAATTTTCGAATTTGTGCTCGTTGAGCTTCAAGTTGTTCTTGTTGATTTTTCTTGTTGATCTTTAATTTTTCTTGTTCTGTGTCTTTTCTTGTTTCACTTGTGTTTTTCCAAAACATTAGTCTTCCAAAAGGAATATACCTATTCAGAACAAGTGTTACATTTACTGCCCAATTGGCTAGAGCGTTGGTCTATGTTCTTGGTAATTGGGTATCTTCTTTTTAAAATCTTTTACAAAAATAATTTTTCTTGATTTAATCTTGTGCCAAACTTTAAGTTTGGTGTTTTCTTGTTAATTTTAATATAATTTTCGAAAATTACTTTGATTTTCTAAAATTTTTAAGTTTGGTGTTCTTTCTTTTGTTCTTGGTGTTCTTGTTAATCTTCAAAGTGTTCTTGAGTCTTCTTTGTGTTTTGATCCTAAAATTTTTAAGTTTGGTGTTCCTTGGTGTTTTCCCTCCAAAATTTTCGAAAACAAGGAGCATTAGATCCAAAAATTTTAAGTCTTGTGTCTTTTATGTGTTTTCCTCCATCATACAATTCAAAATTCAAAAAAAAATCTTTTCTAACTATTTTTAAGCTACTTTTTCGAAATTTTTTATAAAAATTCAGATTTCAATTTTAATTTTTTTTTCAAATCTTATCCTCCTAAGATTTTTTTTTAAAAAAATAATAAATAAATAAAAATATTTTTAATATATATATATATTTTATTATCTTTTTCAAAAATATCCTAACCACTTTCTCTTTTTTCTCAAATTTGTTGAAAATGTTCACAAAACATTTTCAATTTCTTTTTTTTTTATTTATTTCCTTTTATTTTGTTTTATTATTTCGAAAATAAATTTTTATTTTTAATAAAATAAATAATATCAACATACATATCATCTCCCTTGCTCCATCATGGAACTAAGTGGAAAGGAACAGTCCAGAAGAACTCTGGGGTCATATGCTAACCCTACTACTACTTCATATGGGATTAGTATATGTATACCCTCTATTGGAGTTAGTAGTTTTGAGTTGAATCCTCAGCTCATTATCATGGTGCAGCAAAGTTGCCAGTATTCCGGTCTTCCACAAGAAGAACCTACAGAGTTTCTGGCATAGTTTTTACAAATTGCTGACACAGTACATGATAAGGAGGTAGATCAGGATGTCTACAGGCTATTACTGTTCCCATTTGCTGTAAAAGACCAAGCTAAGAGGTGGTTAAATAACCAACCTAAGGACAGCATAAAGACATGAAAACAGCTGTTAGAAAAATTCCTGAATCACTATTTTCCTCCAAAACAGATGACACAGCTAAGGCTAAGCAGCCAAGGCTTCAAACAAGGAGATAATGAATCCCTTTATGATACCTGGGAGAGATACAGAGATATGCTAAGAAAATGCCCCTCTGAAATATTTTCAGAATGGGTGCAATTAGACATCTTCCACTATGGGCTTACAGAAAGAGCTCAGATTTCTCTAGACTACTCAGCTGGTGGATCTATACACATGAGGAAGACAATAGAAGAAACTCAAGAGCTCATTGATACAGTTGCCAGAAATCAGCATCTGTACCTAAGCAGGGAATCTTCCATCAACAAAGAAGCTAAAACAGTAACTGCTGAACTCAGTCCTGCAGATCAAGCTGCTGAATTCAATCAGCAATTAGATTTTCTAACAAAACAGTTAGCCGAATTCAAGGAGATACTACAAGAAACAAGAATGGCTAACAAAAATATGGAAGTACAGTTGAAGCAAACAGAACAGCAGTTATCAAAACAAATAACAGAAGAATGTCAAGCAGTTCAATTAAGAAGTGGAAATATATTAAATACCTCACTTCAAGGTAGCACGAAGCTAAGAAATGAGCAAACCACCCAAAATCCATCTGAAGATAGTCAAAGCCCAGAGAGGAATAACTCTGGCGTTCAAAAGCTAGAAAATGGGTGGAAAGCTGGCACTGAACGCCCAGACCATGCTCAGTTCTGGCGTTCAACGCCAGAAACAAGCAATGAATCGGCGTTGAACGCCCAAAAGAAGCACAGTTCTGGCGTTCAAATGCCAGAAACAGATAAGGAGCTGGCATCTAACGCCACTCCTGCTTCCACCCCTGGCATTCAAACGCCAGTGGGAGATCAGACACATACAAGTGCTGATAACAACCCCTCTAAAAAGGCTTCTCAACCTACATCTGTAGGCAATAAACCTACAGCAACTAAGGTTGAGGAATATAAAGCCAAAATGCCTTATCCTCAGAAACTCTGCCAAGCGGAACAGGATAAGCAATTTGCCCGCTTTGTAGACTATCTCAGGACTCTTGAAATAAAGATTCTGTTTGCAGAGGCACTTGAGCAAATACCCTCTTATGCCAAGTTCATGAAAGAGATCTTAAGTCATAAGAAGGATTGGAGGAAAACTGAGAAAGTTTACCTCACTGAAGAATGTAGTGCAATCATTCTGAAAAGCTTACCTGAGAAGCTTAAAGATCCGGGAAGCTTTATGATACCATGCACATTAGAAGGTACTTGTACCAAGCAAGCTCTATGTGATCTTGGGGCAAGTATTAATCTAATACCTGCAGCTACTATCGAAAAGCTTGGTTTGACTGATGAAGTTAAACCAACCCGGATATGTCTTCAACTTGCTGATGGCTCCATTAAATACCCATCAGGCATGATTGAAGACATGATTGTCAAAGTTGGGCCATTTGCCTTTCCCACTGACTTTGTGGTGCTGGAAATGGAGGAGCACGAGAGTGCAACTCTCATTCTGGGAAGACCTTTTCTAGCAACTGGCCGAACCCTCATTGATGTTCAAAAAGGGGAAGTAACCCTGAGAGTCAATGAGGATGAGTTTAAGTTGAATGTTGTCAAAGCCATGCAGCATCCAGACACCCAAAACGACTGCATGAGCGTTGATATTATTGACTCTCTGGTAAAAGAAGTCAATATGGCTGAGAATCTCAAATCAGAGCTAGAGGATATTTTTAAAGATGTTGAGCCTGATCTAGAGGAACCAGGGAAAATAATAGAACCTCTGAAAATCCCTCAGGAAGAGGAGAAACCTCCCAAACCCGAGCTTAAACCATTACCACCATCCCTGAAATATGCATTTCTGGGAGAAGGTGATACCTTTCCTGTAATCATAAGCTCTACCTTAGAGCCACAGGAAGAGGAAGCACTAATCCAAGTGCTAAGGACACACAAGACAGCTCTTGGGTGGTCCATCAGTGATCTCAAGGGCATTAGCCCAGCCAGATGCGCACAAGATCTTACTGGAGGGTGACACCAAGCCAGTGGTTCAACCACAAAGGCGGCTGAATCCAGCCATGAAGCAAGTGGTGCAGAAAGAGGTCACTAAATTACTAGAGGCTGGGATTATTTATCCTATTTCTGATAGCCCCTGGGTAAGCCCTGTCCAAGTCGTCCCTAAGAAAGGTGGCATGACAGTGGTTCATAATGAAAAAAATGAACTGGTTCCTACAAGAACAGTTACAGGGTGGCATATGTGTATTGATTATAGAAGGCTCAATACAGCTACCAGAAAGGATCATTTTCCTTTACCATTCATAGACCAGATGCTAGAAAGACTAGCAGGTCATGAATACTACTGCTTCCTGGATGGATATTCAGGTTATAATCAAATTGCAGTAGATCCAAAAGATCAAGAGAAAACGGCATTCACATGTCCATCCGGAGTATTTGCATACAGAAGGATGCCATTTGGCTTGTGCAATGCACTTGCAACCTTTCAAAGGTGCATGCTTTCAATTTTCTCTGATATGGTGGAAACATTTCTAGAAGTCTTCATGGATGACTTTTCAGTATTTTGAGACTCATTCAGCTCCTGTCTTGACCATCTAGCACTTGTTCTAAAGAGATGCCAAGAAACCAACCTAGTTTTAAACTGGGAGAAATGTCACTTTATGGTGACTGAAGGAATTGTCCTTGGGCACAAAATCTCGAACAGAGGAATAGAGGTGGATCAAGCTAAGGTAGAGGTAATTGAAAAATTACCACCACCATTTACTGGTTGTGGTTCCGCTTGGTTGGTCTCTTGTGGTAATCTTGACAAATGGTCTGCAACTTGGTTCTCGTTTCCTTTTCTATCCCTCACTTCAACATTAAATTCTTGTAGCAACAACACCCACCTGATAAGTCTTGGCTTGGCATCCTATTTAGACATTAGATACTTGAGAGCAACATGATCAGTATATACTATAACTTTTGAACCAATCAAGTTTTGTCTAAATTTATCAAATGCATACACAATTGCCAAGAGTTCTTTTTCTGTGGTGGTATAATTTTTCTGTGTCTCATTTAGCACTTTGCTTGCATAGTATATAACATGATGCAACTTATCTTTTTTTTGTCCTAGTACAGCACCAATTGCAACATCACTTGCATCACACATGAGTTCAAGAGGAAGTCTCCATTCTGGGGGTGTGATGATTGGTGCTACACTGAGTTTATTTTTTAAGGTCTCAAAAGCATGCTTGAAATTTTCATCAAAGACAAAAGGATTGTCAACCACTAGCAAGTTGCTTAGTGGTTTAGCTATTTTTGAAAACTTTTTGATGAATCTCCTATAAAAACCAGCATACCCAGGAAAGCTTCTCATTGCCTTCACATTGACTGGCATAGGCAATTTTTCTATGATCTCTATCTTAACTCCGTCAACTTCTATACCCTAGCTTGAAACCTTATGCCCAAGAACAATTCCTTCTGGTACCATGAAATGACATTTTTTCCAATTTAAAACCAAATTCGTTTCTTGACATCTTTTCAAAACAAGGGTTAGATGATGCAGACAAGTATCAAAAGAGTTACCAAAGACAGAAAAATCATCCATAAAAACCTCTAAAAATTTTTCTACCATGTCAGAGAAGATGGAGAGCATACACCTTTAGAATGTTGCTGAGGAATTACATAGCCCAAAGGGCATCCTCCTATAGGAAAAGACTCTAAATGGACATGTGAAGGAAGTTTTATCCAGAATACCCATCTAAGAAGCAGTAGTAAGCATGGCCAGCCAATCTTTCTAGCATCTGATCAATAAAAGGGAGAGGAAAGTGGTCTTTCCTTGTAGCCTCATTCAATCTTCTATAATCAATGCACATCCTCCATCTGGTCACTATCCTTGTAGGGATGAGTTCATTTTTCTCATTGAAGATGATAGTCATGCCCCTTTTTTTTGGTACTACTTGAACTAGACTCACCCAAGGGCTGTTAGAAATTGGGTATATCATTCAAGCATTCCACAACTTCATTACCTCCTTTTGAACTACTTCCTTCATGGTTGGATTAAGCCTTCTTTGAAGTTACACCACAGGTCTTGAGTCCTCCTCCAGTAGGATCTTATGCATGCAAATAGCGGGGCTCATTCCCTTGATGTCATCAATTGTCCATCCTAAAGCTGTCTTGTGAGTTTTTAGCACCTCAATCAGTTTGGCTTCATTTTGTGTGCTCAAGGATGAATTGATGATTACTGGAAGGCTATCCTCCCCACCTAGGAATGAATATTTGAGATGAGGGGGAAGGGGTTTCAATTCTTGCTTTGGCACCTCCTTTGTCTTGCTTTCAAAGGAGATTTCAATTACTTGTTCCTCTGTGACTTCTTGACCAGCTTCTATTTCTTCTTCTTGTTCTTCCTGACCGTTGGTTTCAAGCACTTCTTCCACTAAGTCTTCTATCATTTCCACTAAGGCTTTTTTTTCTCAGGGGGATATTGTATTGCTTTAAAAACATTTATGATCATCTGCTCATGATGCACCCTGAGGATCATCTCACCTTTTTCCACATTAATAATGGCCCTTGCTGTGGCTAAGAAAGGTGGCCCCAAGATAATTGAGTTGTGTCCCATTTCTTCCATATCCAAAATGACAAAATCGGCAGGAAAGATGAATTCCCCAACCTTCACCAATAAGTTCTCCACAACCCCATTGGGTATCTTGAGTGATCTATCCGCCATTTGAAGTGACATCCTAGTGGGCTTAACCTCCTCTATTGCAAGCTTTTTCATCATTGAAAGAGGCATCAAATTGATGCTAGCACCCAAATCACACTGGACTCTTTCCAAGGTCATGTTTCCTATGGTGCATGATATGATGAAGCTCCCTGCTGGGTCTTTGAGTTTTGGTAGAATGCCTCTTTGAATTACTATACTACACTCTTAGGTTAAGATCACGGTCTCCTTTTAATTCCAGCTTCTCTTCTTGTTAATGGGTTCCTTGAGAAATTTTGCATATAAAGGCATTTGCTCCAATGCTTCAGCAAGTGGGAGGTTAATTTCTAGCTTCTTGAAAACCTCTAGGATCTTGGGAAATTACTGGTCATTGAGCTCTTTTTGTAGCCTATGAGGGTATGGAAGAGGAGGGATATAAGGAATCACCTCTTTTTTCTGCTTTTGTGGTTGCTCTTCCATGACTTGCTTTCCTTTCTTTGAGGTTTGTGGTTCCTCCTCTTTCTTTGGCTCTTTTTTGTCATGCTTGTCCTCCTCTACTTGTTTCTTGTTAGCACCTTTGTCATTCTCCAAAGTCTTTCCACTCCTTAATTGAATGGCATTGCATTCTTCGTTGGGATTGGGAATAGTATCACTTGGGAAAGCATTGTTTGGTCTTTTAGCTGTCTGCTTGGATAATTGCCCAATTTGTCTTTCCAGGTTTCTCAGTGAGGCCTCATGATTCTTATTGGCCAATTCTTGGTGCTTTATCATTTTCTCCATCATCATCTCCAAGTTGGAGATTCTTTGTGATTCTTGGGGTGGTTGTGGTTGAGTGTGGAATGTAGATGGTGGATGACGATTATTGTGGTTAGTTGATAGGTTATTTGGTGGATAGTATGTGGATGGAGGATGATTATTTTACGGTTTTCTGTATGGATTTTGGTTAGTGTTCTGATGGTTTTGGTGGTTTATGTTGCGAGAAGTGCTTTGGTTGGAGTTTCTTTAGCAAGAATGCTGGTTTTCTCCCCACTTCAAATTGGGTGGTTCCTCCATGATGAATTGTAAGTGTTTCTATGGAACTCATTCTGTCCAGCACCTTGGTTGTGCATATACTGAACCTGTTCAGGTTGTTGCTCTTCATAGTTTTCTTCTTGTTGACCCCACACAATATGTGGCTGATTGGATGTGCTCACAGCAGCAAGTTGTAGTCCATCTATCCTTTTTAACATCAACTCTATTTGTTGTTGTAATTGCTGATGCATCATCTTGTTTTGAGCTAAGATTGTATCAACTCCTTCAAGATCAAATACTCCTCTCTTGGGCCTACTTATCTTTCATAGGAGTAGAAATACTCATTATTGGCCACCATGTCTATAAGATCATGTGCTTCTTGAGCAGTCTTCATCATCTGCAATGATCCTCCTGAAGAATAATCTAAGGCTTTCCTTGAACTCATGGATAAGCCTTCATAGAAATTTTGGAGCTCAACCTATTCACTGATCATTCCCTCTGGACATCTTCTAATCAAAGCTTTATACCTCTCCCAGGATTCATACAATGATTCTCCCTCTAGTTGTCTGAAAGTTTGCACATTAGTTTTCAGCTTAATGACTCTTTGAGAAGGCAAAATTTGGCTAGGAATTTGATAACCAAATCATCCCAATTGGTGATGCTTTCTTTATGGAAGGTTTCTAGCCAATGGGTGGCCTTGTCCCTTAGTGAAAATGGGAACAGCAACAACTTATAGATGTCAGGATGGACTCTATTGGTTTTGACAGTGTCACAAATTCTCAAGAATACTGAGAGATGTTGGTTTGGATCTTCAGCAACACTCTCTCCACATTGGCAATTATTTTGAACTAGAGTGATTAGTTGGGGTTTGAGTTCAAAATTATTAGCATGGACATTAGGAGTTAGGATACTACTCCCACAGTTTCTTGGATTGGGGATGGTGTAAGAAGCTAGAACTCTCCTTTGAGATTGGCCATTGTTATGGGCCACATCCTCTGGTGGATTGGGCATATTGTCCTCCATTACTTGATTTTCCTCTTCTGAATTCTCTTCACCAACTACCCCCTTCCCTCTTGCCTCTCTTCTAAGTCTCCGGAGGGCTCTTTCACGCTCAGAGTCAAAAGAGGTGGATGCTTCTCTCCTTGCTCTTGACATACAACACAAACAAACCAAAAACACAAGCAGAGCACTCTATTGCTAGATTGAAGTTAATGTTAGCAGAGACAAAATCTCAATCAGTTAGTGGGCAAAAACAAAAACAAAAAAATGCTTAATCTAGATTATCACCTACTTAATCATTGTCAATCTAAATCAATCCCCAACAACGGCGCCAAAAACTTTATGAGGGAAAATTGAATTCCGCTCAAATTAATCGGCAAGTATACCGGGTCGCATCAAGTAGTAAAACTCACCGGAGTGAGGTTGATCTCACAGGGATTGATGGATCAAGCAATTTTTAGATAAGTAATTAATCTAGTTAAGTGAAAATTTATGATTTGAGTGAAATTAGATCATAGAAAATAAATTGCAAGAATTCTAAAGAGCATGAAATTAAAAGAACTGAATCTTAAATTGCAAAAATTGTAGATAACTGAATCTTAAAGTGCACGGAAATAAAACTGCATAATTTAAATTGTAGGAAAACTGAAATTGCATGAATTATAAAGAGAGGTGGGTGCAGGAAATCAAAACAGTAATGAACAAATTTAAATTGAAGTTAAATTAAAGAAATCTAAAGTGAAGAAAATTAAAGAGAATGATTCATCAAGGATTGGAGATATCATAATCCATCATGAATCAAGTGGGTCTCAACTCCTTTCTCAATCATGTGAGTAGATCTATGGCAGATTGAAATTGATTGGATCCCAATTCCTTGGCAATCCAATCTCTCTAATCACAATCAATCATGCCAATTTCTTGATCTAATTGTCATAAGATGTTAAGTGCAAGTCTCTCATCCATAAGCCACACTAACTCTCAAGATCTCAATTCCTTCCGAATAGTGTTGATCAAGAGCGTAGTGAAGGATAGAGCTCCAATTCTAATGCAAGTGATTCCCCTTCAGAGGCTCACACAAGCATTCAATTGAGTTAAACCTCCTTCTATTGTGAATAATTCACAAACAAAATAGAAGATATCCAATAGCTACCTAAATAAATTGAGAATAAGAAGAATTTTATTGATTCATTATTATTACAATAGAGCTCCTCCCCCTAATGAAAGTGGGGTTTAGTTTATCATTGCTCCAGTAAATAGAAAAGAAAAAGTGTAGAGAAATTAGAATCTAAAATTGCCAAAGTACAAAAAGAAAATAAAAGTGGAAGATCTAGAAGAAGTCTCAATTCTAAAAGTGTCAAAAAGTCCCCTAATGATTCATTGTGCCAACTATTTATACTAGTAAAGTGGCTGCTTAAGGTGTAATTGCATATTGCTTCAATTGGGCTTTTCAGTATGTACCTGGAAAAAGATGCCCCACTCCAGGAGAACGGAGCGCTCGTATACCAACGCGTACACGTCTCCTACGCGTACGTGTCCTTGGGCTTTTTGCGCTTCTACACGTGCATGTGCTATACGTGTACACGTCCTTTGCAACGCTCTCTTTGAAAGTGTAGCGTTCGTGTTAAGAGTGCTCTTCCATGCGTACCGGTCATTCACGTGTACGCGTGGATTACAATATGTCACTTCCGCGCTGCTGCTCCATCCACGCGTTTGCATGCCTTTTCCCAAATGTCACATCCACGCGTACGCGTAATGGATGCGTATGCGTCGATAGCAAAACTTTGATTCCAACTTTGAGAGTTGTTGCAAGCGCTCGTTGAAAGAAAGCATAACGCTCGTGGCTGAAGAATGCTGAAGATGCATGTTCCACGCGTACGCGTCATATACGCGTACGTGTCGCTGAAGAGCGTAGCATTCTTTCAAATAGAGCGTAACGCCAGTCATGCTGAAGGAGAACGTAGCATTCTCCAAATGAGCATAGCACTCTTCTCCCCTGCCATAATCACAAAACAACATCTCGTCAAAGCTCTGCATCCATAATTTGAGTATTCAACACTCTTCTTTTGTCATTTGCATAGAATCAACCATAAAAACACTTAGCATGTAACATATTAAAGTATAATGAGAACTCTATTCAAGTGCCTATTTATTTGAATAAAATGCATGAAATTAAGCTAAAACTACTTAAACTGACTAGCTAATCTAAATAAAAATGCGAATGCATCACATCACGAGACGCATGGCGCTAAACGCCAGGCTCAGCATTTGGCGTCAGCTTGGCAGCTTCACTTTTTCTTCTTTTTCTTCTGCACAAACTCTGCCAAAATTGCCTAGATTTTTTCTGAAACAAATAAAACCACATTGTGCCTCAAAGTAGTATCCAAACAGGCTTCAAACACTAAAATCTCAGTAAAACTTAATAAATTCGTACCTAAAATAATAAGGAAATAAAGAAATCATGCTCACGCATCAGAAAACAAAAAAAATGAAAAAAAGTATAATCTCGGTAATCAATCAACTAGTAATTGTTAATCACAATTAATCCCCGGTAACGCCACCAAAACATTGGTGCAGAATTTCAAACCACAGCTTACCGGCAAGTGCACCCGGTCATACCAAGTAATAAACTCACGATAAGTGAGTATCGATCCCACGAGGATTAACGGATTAAGCAAACGATGGTCAATTAATTATTCTAGTCAGACAATCAAAATTAAGTGTTTGAATAGTATATAACATGAAAAAAGAGAAACAAATAAAAGCAAACTAAAATTGATTAAGGAAATAATATGGTAAAGATAGCTACGGTGTAAGAGATATTCAAATTTCAGGTTTAACTATTATTGCTACTTTGATCATGAAAAGATTAAGTTTATGGCAAAACCTAGTACTTGAATTCCTATTCCTATGCAATCCAATCTCCTCTAATCTAACCAACCGTCAATTCCTTGATCAATCAGTTTTATTAAAGAGTTAAGTGCAATTTTTGATTTTAAAGCCACACAAATCCTAAAAACCCAATAATGATGTAGTTATACGTCATATACCACATTAAATCTAGATAATTAAGAATTTGTGAGAAAGTGGTTTCAAGCTGTAATTTAATGATATAGATTTTCCAAGATTTAATAGAATTCAAGTTAGATTAGAGTTCTTTTCTAATACACACTAATTCGTAGAATAAAGAACGAAGCCAATTCTTAAACGTAAATCAATGCCTTAATCAAGAGTAGAAGAATGAATAATTATTAATCCATCAAAGTAAACAGAGCTCCTAACCTTAACAATGGAGGTTTAGTTGCTCATGGTGTGAAAAAAAACTAGTAGAGAAAACTGTAAAAGTGTAGAATGAAAATTAGGAGAAAAGAAATTAAGTAAATCCTTTAGGATAAATCTCCTCCCTATTTATAGTTCTAATCCTAATTGATTCAAAACTTAAGAGTATATTTTCTAATAATTTTTTTGATAAAAAAATTCCAATAGAAACTCCCGTGATACTTGTTGAACACATGGGGACCACCCTAGATACGCTGCCAGTGCTAAACGCCGGCTAGGTAGTGTTTGGTGCCAGTTTTGATGTAATTCGTGCACTCCTTACTGCCCGTCTGGCGTTTAGTGTCAATTTCTGGCGTGTGGCACCGAGACTCTCACATGGAATGGTGAGTGGGATGCGGTTTGGCGCTAAACACCAATGTCACGACGTATAGTACCATGATTCCAAAGAGCAAGCATGAACTATTATATATCATTGGAAAACGCTGGCAGTTGGCTTTCTAATGCCTCTAAAAACACATCTTTTGGACCTCTATAGCTTATGTTATGCTCATTAGAGTGTGAAGAGGTCAGGGTTGATAGCATCCATGAATTTTCTTTGCACTTGTCTTCAATTATTGGTTCCTCCTTGTGCTTTTGCTTCTCTTTTTCTAACATTTTCCTACAAAAATATGGAACCAAGGAAATGAAATTTGTAAAACCTACGAAATTAGTAAATGATCAGCCAAAAATTTAATTATTAATCTAAAAGTTTAGAAAATAAAATTTTATAGTTTAATGAGGTAGATGATGAGCGGATAATTTATACGGTTTTTGGCATTATTTTTAGGTAGTTTTTAGTATGATCTAGTTACTTTTAGGGATGTTTTCATTAGTTTTTATGCTAAATTCACATTTCTGGACTTTACTATGAGTTTGTGTGTTTTTCTGTGATTTCAGGTATTTTCTGGCTGAAATTGAGGGACCTGAGCAAAACTCTGATAGGAGGCTGACAAAGGACTGCTGATGCTGTTGGAATCTGACCTTCCTGCACTCAAAATAGATTTTCTGGAGCTACAGAACTCCAAATGGTGCGCTCTCAACGGAGTTGGAAAGTATACATCCAGAGCTTTCCAGAAATATATAATAGTTCATACTTTATTTGAGATTTGACAATGTAAACTGGCGCTCAATGCCAGTTCCATGCTGCATTCTGGAGTCAAAAGCCAAAAACACGTCACGAACCAGAGTTGAACGCCCAAAACACATTACAACTTGGCGTTCAACTCCAAGAGAAGCCTCAGCTCGTGGATAGATCAAGCTCAGCACAAGCACACATCAAATGGGTCCAGAAAGTGAATTTATGCATCAATTACTTACCTCTGTAAACCCTAGTAGCTAGTTTAGTATAAATAGAACTTTTTACTAGTTTATTATATATCTTTGATTGTATTATTCAATCTTTGGATGTTTATTTCTTAGATCTGGGGGCTGGCCATTCGGCCATGCCTGGACCTTTCACTTATGTATTTTCAACGGTGGAGTTTCTACACACCATAGATTAAGGGTGTGGAGCTCTGCTGTACCTCAAGTTTTAATGCAATTACTACTATCTTCTATCCAATTCGATTTATTCCTATTCTAAGATATTCGTTGCACTTCAACTTGATGAATGTGATGATCCGTGACACTCATCATCATTCTCACCTATGAACGCGCGTGACTGACAACCACTTCCGTTCTACCTTAGACCGGGCGCATATTTCTTGGATTCCTTGATCAGAATCTTCGTGGTATAAGCTAGATTTGATGGCGGCATTCATGGGAATCTGAAAAGTCTAACCTTGTCTGTGGTATTCCGAGTAGGATTCCAGGATTGAATGACTGTGACGAGCTTCAAACTCCTGAAGGCTGGGCATTAGTGACAGATGCAAAAGAATCACTGGATTCTATTCCAACCTGATTGAGAATTGACAGATGATTAGCCGTGCTGTGACAGAGCATTTGGACCTTTTTCATTGAGAGGATGGGATGTAGCCATTGACAACAGTGATGCCCTACATACAGCTTGCCATAGAAAGGAGTGATGAAAAACTAGAAGGAAGAAGTAGGAAAGCAGAGATTCAGAAGGAACACAGCACCTCCATACACCTATCCGAAATTCCCACCATTGGATTACATGAGTAACTTTATCTTTATTTTCTATTTATTTTATTATCATTATTTAAACCAATAATCTCTTAATCCATTTAAATCCGCTTGATTGGGATTTACAAGATGACCATAGCTTGCTTCATACCAACAATCTCTGTGGGATCGACCTTTACTCACGTAAGGTATTACTTGGACGACCCAGTACACTTGCTGGTTAGTTGTGCGGAGTTGTGACAAAGTGTGATTTACGTTTGATAGCACCAAGCCTTTGGAGCCATTGTTGATGATCACAATTTCGTCCACCAAGTTTTTGGCGCCGTTGCCGGGGATTGTTCAAGTATAGACAACTGACGGTTCATCTTGTTGCTCAGATTAGGTAATTTTCTTTTTATTTTTCTTTTCAAAAAGTTTTCAAAAAAATATTTTGTAAAATTTTTCCCTTTGTTTTCGAAAATTTTTCAAAATTTTTTAAGAATGAATTCTAGTGTTTCATGAAACATGTTTTAGCTTGGCTGGCTATTAAGCCATGTCTAACTCATAGGATTTTGATTGAGGACTATGAATTCATTACTTCCTTTTTCCAAAATATGTTTTCGAAAAATTTAGTAAGAAAATAAAAAAAATAAATAATAAAATCATAAAAATAAAAAATATTTTGTGATTCTTGTTTGAGTCTTGAGTCAATTTTTAAGTTTGTTGTCAATTGCATGTTTTTAAAAATTTATGCATTATTTTTCGAAAAATTCATGCATTCATAGTGTTCTTCATGATCTTCAAGTTGTTCTTGGTAAGTCTTCTTGTTTGATCTTGATATTTTCTTCTTTTGTACCTTTTGTTGTTTTTCATATGAATTTTTCGTTTGTTAGAGTCCATGCATTAAAGATTTCTAAGTTTGGTGTCTTGCATGTTTTCTTTGCATAAAAAATTTTTCAAAAATATGTTCTTGATGTTCATCATGATCTTCAAAGTGTTCTTGGTGTTCATCTTGACATTCATAGTGTTCTTGCATGCATCTTGTGTTTTGATCCAAAATTTTTATGTTTTGGGTCATATTTGTGTTTTTCTCTCTCATAATTAAAAATTCAAAAATCAAAAAATATCTTTTCCTTAATTTTCTCATAATTTTCGAAAATTTGAGTTGACTTAGTCAAAAATTTTTAAAATCAGTTGTTGCTTACAAGTCAAGTCAAATTTTCAATTTTAAAAATCTTATCTTTTAAAACTTGTTCAAAAATTAAAACTTTATCATTTTTCTTATTAATTTTCAAAAAATTCTTTAAAATTTTTTTCAAAAATCTTTTTCTTAATTTTATCTTTAATTTAGAAAATTATGCTAACAATTAATATGATTGATTCAAATATTTGAAGTTTGTTACTTTCTTGTTAAGAAATGTTCAATCTTTAAATTCTAGAATCTTATATTTAGTTTCTTGTTAGTTAAGTAATTAATTTTAATTTTAAAAAAAATTAAATCTTTTTCAACCATATCTTTTTATCATATCTTTTTATCTTATCTTTTTATCATATCTTTTTCAAAATTTTATCTTTTTCAAAAATTTGATTTCAAAATATCTTATCCAACTTCTTATCTTCTTATCTTTTCAAATTTTACTTTAATATCTTTTTCAACTAACTCTTTGACTTTTTGTTTGTTTCTTATCTTTTTCAAAACCACCTAACAACTTTTTCCTCTCTAATTTTTGAAAATATCTCATCCCTTTTTCAAAATTCTTTTTAAATTAACTAATTGTTTTAAATTTTAATTTTAATTCTATCTCATCTTTAATTTTCGAAATTACTAACCCATTTTTCAAAATTGTTTTCGAATTTTTCTCCCCTCATCTCCTTCTATTTATTTTAATTATCTACTAACACTCCTCTTCATCTTAAAATTCGAACCCCCTCTTCTCCTCTGTGTTTGAATTTTTCTTTTCTCTTTCTTCATTCTATTCTTCTTCTACTAATAATAAGGATCCTCTTTAGTGTGACATAGAGGATTCCTCTTCTTTTCTTGTTCTCTTCTCTTTCATATGAGCAGGAACAAAGAAAAATGCACTCTTGTTGAAGCTGATCCTGAATCTGAAAGGACTCTAAAGAGGAAACTAAGAGAAGCTAAATTACAACAATCCAGAGGCAACCTTTCTGAAATTTTCGAACAAGAGAAGGAGATGGCAGCCGAACCTAACAACAATAATGCAAGGAGGATGCTTGGTGATTTCACTAAACCAACGTCCAAGTTTGATGGAAGAAGCATCTCAATTCCTGCCATTGGAGCAAACAATTTTGAGCTGAAACCTTAATTAGTTGCTTTGATGCAACAGAACTGCAAGTTTCATGGACTTCCATCTGAAGATCCTTATCAGTTTTTAACTGAGTTCTTACAGATTTGTGAGACTGTCAAGACAAATGGAGTAGATCTTAAAGTCTACAGGCTCATGCTTTTCCTTTTTGCTGTAAGAGACAGAGCTAGAACATGGTTGGACTCACAACCTAAAGATAGCCTGGACTCCTGGGATAAGCTGGTCACGACCATCTTGGATAAATTCTTTCCTCCTCAAAAGTTGAGCAAGCTTAGAGTGGATGTTCAGACCATCAAGCAAAAAGATGGTGAATGCCTCTATGAAGCTTGGGAAAGATACAAACAGATGACCAAAAAGTGTCCTTCTGACATGTTTTCAGAATGGACCATATTAGATATATTCTATTATGGTCTATCTGAGTTTTTCAAAATGTCATTGGACCATTCTGCAGGTGGATCCATTCACTTAAAGAAAATGCTTGCAGAAGCTCAAGAACTTATTGACATGGTTGCAAATAACCAATTCATGTACACTTCTGAGAGGAATTCCGTGAATAATGGGCGCCTCAGAGGAAGGGAGTTCTTGAAATTGATGCTCTGAATGCCATATTGGCTCAGAACAAAGTATTGACTCAGCAAGTCAACATGATTTCTCAAAGTCTGAATGAATGGCAAAATGCATCCAACAGTACTAAAGAGGCAGCTTCTGAAGAAGCTTATGATCCTGAGAACCCTGTAATAGCAGAGGTAAATTACATGGGTGAACCTTATGGAAACACCTATAATTCATCATGGAGAAATCATCCAAATTTCTCATGGAAGGATCAACAAAAGCCTCAACAAGGCTTTAATAATGGTGGAAGAAACAGGCTAAGCAATAACAAGCCTTTTCCATCATCTTCTTAGCAACAGACAGAGAATTCTGAGCAGAGCCCCTCTAATTTAGCAAATTTAGTCTCTGATCTGTCTAAGGCCACTTTAAGCTTCATGAGTGAAACAAGGTCCTCCATCAGAAATTTGGAGACACAAGTGGGCCAGCTGAGTAAGAAAGTCATTGAAACTCCTCCTAGTATTCTCCCAAGCAATACAGAAGAAAATCCAAAAAGAGAGTGCAAGGCCATTGATGTAATCAATATGGCCGAATGCAGAAGGGAGGAGAAGGACGAAAATCCTAGTGAGGAAGACCTCCTGGGACGTCTCTCAAACAAGAAGGAGTTCCCTATTGAGGACATAAAGGAATCTGAGGCTCATATAGAGACCATAGAGATTTCACTAAATCTCCTTCTGCCATTCATGAGCTCTGAAGACTATTCTTCCTCAGAAGAGGATGAAGATGTGACTGTGGAGCAAGTTGCTCAATATCTAGGAGCCATCATGAAGTTAAATGCCAAGTTGTTTGGTAATGAGACTTGGGAAGGTGAACCTCCCTTGCTCATTAGTGAACTAGTTACATGGGTTCAAAAAACTTTACCTCAAAAGAGACAAGATCCTGTTAAATTCTTAATACCCTGTACCATAGGCACCATGACCTTTAACAAGGCTCTGTGTGACCTGGGGTCAGGCATAAATCTTATGCCACTCTCTGTAATGGAGAAGCTGGGGATCATTGAGGTACAGCCTGCTTTATTCTCATTACAATTGGCAGACAAGTCAGTAAGACAAGCTTATGGATTAGTAGGGGACGTGTTGGTAAAGGTTAAAGGCCTTTACATTCCTGCTGATTTCATAATCTTAGATACTAGGAAGGAGGAGGATGAATGCATCATCCTTGGAAGACCTTTCCTAGCCACAGTAGAAGCTGTGATAGATGTTAACAGAGGAGAATTAGTCCTTCAATTGAATGGGAACTACCTTGTGTTTAAGGTACACAGCTATCCTTCTGTAACAAGGGAGAGTAAGTATGCAGAGCTTCTCTCAGTACAGAGTTAAACAGAGCCCCCACAATCAAACTCTAAGTTTGGTGTTGGAAAGCCACAACCAAACTTTAAGTTTGGTGTTGAACCCCTATATCCAAACTCTAAGTTTGGTGTTGAACCCCTATATCCAAACTCTAAGTTTGGTGTTGGGAGTCCACAACATTGACCTGATCACATTTGTGGCTCCAAGAGAGCCCACTGTCAAGCTAGTGACTCAAAAGGAGCACTTGTTGGGAGGCAACCCAATTTTTATTTATCTAATTTTATTTCATTTTCATTGTTCTTTTATGTTTTATTAGGTTCATGATCATGTGGAGTCACGAAAAAAATATATTAAAATTAAAAATAGAATCAAAAATAGCAGAAGAAAAATCACACCCTGGAGGAAGGACTTACTGGCGTTTAAATGCCAGTAAGGAGCATCTGGCTGGCGTTCAACGCCAGAACAGAGCATGGATCTGGCGCTGAACACCAGAAACAAGCAACATCCTGGCGTTTGAACGCCAGGAATATGCCTTGAGGAAAGCTGGCACTGAACACCAGTAACAAGCATGGAACTGGTGTTCAACGCCAGAAACATGCTACACATGGGTGTTGAACGCCCAGAATGAGCATCACTTCGGCGTCTAAATGCCAGAATTGCATGCAAAGGCATTTTACATGCCTAATTAGTGCAGGGATGTAAATCCTTGACACCTTAGGATCTGTGGACCCCACAGGATCCCCACCTAACATATTCCCACCTTACCTCCTAATAATCCTATAACACACTTTCCCAAAACCCTTCACTAATCACCTCAGTCTCTCTTCCCAATTACCCCCTTCACCACTCACATCCATCAACTCTTCCCCATAAACCCCACCTACCTTCAAAATTCAAAAATCTATCCCACCCAAACCCACCCTAAATGGCCGAACCTACCCTCTCTCCCTTCCCTATATAAACCCCTCCATTCTACTTCATTTTCACACAACACAACCCCCTCTTCTATACCTTGGCCGAATACATCTCCCCCTCACTCTCATCCATATTTTCTCTTCTTCTTCTTCTTTTCTTTCTTCTCTTGCTCGAGGGCGAGCAATATTTTAAGTTTGGTGTGGTAAAAGCATAAGCTTTTTGTTTTTCCATTACCATTAATGGCACCTAAGGCCGGAGAAACCTCTAGAAAAGCGAAAGGGAAGACAAAAGCTTCCACCTCTGAGTCATGGGAGATGGAAAGACTCATCTCCAAAGCCCATCAATACCACTTCTATGATGTTGTGGCCAAGAAGAAGGTGACCCCCGAGGTCCCTTTCAAGCTCAAGAAAAATGAGTATCCAGAGATCCGACATGAGATCCAAAGAAAAGGTTGGGAAGTTCTAACCAACCCCATCCAATAAGTCAGAATCTTAATGGTTCAAGAGTTTTATGCCAATGCATGGATCACTAGGAACCATGATCAAATTAAAAACCCGAACCCAAAGAATTATCTTACAATGGTTCGGGGGAAATACTTAAATTTTAGTCCAGAAAATGTGAGGTTAGCGTTCAACTTACCCATGATGCAAGGAGATGCACGCCCCTACACTAGAAGGGTCAACTTTAATCAAAGATTGGACCAAGTCCTTATGGACATATGTGTGGAAGGAGCTCAATGGAAAATAGACTCCAAAGGCAAGCCGGTTCAACTAAGAAGACTGGACCTCAAGCCTGTGGCTAGAGGATAGTTGGAGTTCATTCAACGCTCCATCATCCCCACTAGCAACCGATCTGAAGTTACTGTGGATCGGGCCATCATGATTCATAGCATCATGATTGGAGAGGAAGTAGAAGTTCATGAAGTCATCTCCCATGAATTCTACAAAATTACCGATAAGTCCTCTACTTTGGCAAGGATAGCTTTTCCTCATCTTATTTGCCATCTATGTTACTCAGCTAGATTTATCATAGAAGGAGACCTCCTTATTGAAGAGGATAAGCCCATCACCAAGAAGAGGATGGAGCAAACAAGAGAGACCATCCACGGATCTCAAGAGATGCATGAGGAAGCTCATCATCAAGAAATCCCTGAGATGCCTCGAGGGATGCACCTTCCTCCCAACAACTATTGGGAACAACTCAACACTTCCCTAGAAGATTTGAGTTACAATGTAGAACAATTAAGGGTGGAACATCAAGAGCACTCCATCATTCTCCATGAAATAAGAGAAGATCAAAGAGCAATGAGGGAGGAGCAACAAAGGCAAGGAAGGGACATAGAAGAGCTTAAGAACACTATTGGTCCTTTAAGAAGAAGACGCCACTAAGGTGGACTCATTCCTTGTTCTTATTTTTTTTTCTGCTTTCCGGTTTTTATGCTATATGTTCATCTATGTTTTATGTCTCTACTTCATGATCATTAGTAGTTAGTAACTATGTCTTAAAGATATGAATAATTCCATTAATCCTTCACATCTCTTAAATAAAAAATGTTTTTAATTCAAAAGAACAAGAAGTACATGAGTTTCGAATTTATCCTTGAAATTAGTTTAATTATATTGATGTGGTGACAATACTTTTTGTTTTCTGAATGAATGCTTGAACAGTGCATATTTTTTATCTTGTTGTGTATGAATGTTAAAATTGTTGGCTCTTGAAAGAATGATGAACAAGAGAAATGTTATTGATGATCTGAAAAATCATAAAATTGATTCTTGAAGCAAGAAAAAGCAATGAAGAACACAAGCTTGTGAAAAAAAAAAGAAAAAAATTGTGGCGAAAAAAATTAGAAAGAAAAAGAAAAAGAAAAAGCAAGCAGAAAAAGCCAATAGCCCTTAAAACCAAAAGGCAAGGGTAAAAAGGATCCAAGGCTTTGAGCATCAATGGATAGGAGGGCCCAAGGAAATAAAATCCAGGCCTAAGTGGCTAAATCAAGCTGTCCCTAACCATGTGCTTGTGGCATGCAGGTCCAAGTGAAAAGCTTGAGACTGAGTGGTTAAAGTCGTGATCCAAAGCAAAAAGAGTGTGCTTAAGAGCTCTGGACACCTCTAACTAGGGACTCTAGCAAAGCTGAGTCACAATCTGAAAAGGTTCACCCAGTCATGTGTTTGTTGCATTTATGTATTCGGTGGTAATACTGGAAAACAAAGTGCTTAGGGCCACGGCCAAGACTCATAAAAGTAGCTGTGTTCAAGAATCAATAAACTTAACTAGGAGAATCAATAACACTATCTGAAATTCTAAGTTCCTATAGAAGCCAATCATTCTAAACTTCAAAGGAAAAAGTGAGATGCCAAAACTGTTCAGAAGCAAAAAGCTACAAGTCTCGCTCATCTAATTAGAATTAATATTCATTGATATTTTGGGATTTATAGTATATTCTCTTCTTTTTATCCTAATTGATTTTCAGTTGCTTTTGGGGACAAGCAATAATTTAAGTTTGGTGTTGTGATGAGTGGATAATTTATACGCTTTTTGGCATTGTTTTTAGGTAGTTTTTAGTATGATCTAGTTATATTTAGGGATGTTTTCATTAGTTTTTATGCTAAATTCACATTTCTGGACTTTACTATGAGTTTGTGTGTTTTTCTGTGATTTCAGGTATTTTCTGGCTGAAATTGATGGACCTGAGCAAAACTCTGATAGGAGGCTGACAAAGGACTGCTGATGCTGTTGGAATCTGACCTCCCTGCTCTCAACGGCATTGGAAAGTAGACATCTAGAGCTTTCCAGCAATATATAATAGTCCATACTTTATTCGAGATTTGACGACGTAAACTGGCGCTCAACGCGTCATGCAATGAAGGGGAAATGAAATTCATGGTAACGATGAGGGGTTAGTCACTTGAACAATTTACAATGGAATGTAACTATGTACATATGCATACACTCAATCCAAACAATAACATGACACACTAAGCAAATTCCCCGGCAACGGCGCCATTTTGATAAATGAATTTTTGCCAGTATAGAAATTATCAAGTAATCAATCGTAGTATAGTCTAAACCGACGCAAACTCCATCATCAAACAAATCTACAATCTATAACCGAGAGCATTAGTCTCCCGAGTCGTCCTCCCTTGGAATTGCCAAAATGTGCATCTTATTGATTAGAAAGATTTGTTAAGGTTCTTTGAAAGTTTTAGCAATGTAGTAGGAAACAAGTAATCAATCATTAAAGGACTTGGCTTAGGGTTGGCAATTGAATGCATATCCTTATAGTTCTTTCAATGAAGATAACAATTAGGCCATGCCTCATTTAGTTATCCCCTAGGTATAGAGGAAAGTCAAATGAAGGTAGTCAACTTGAGTCACAAGTCCTAGCTTCACCTCATGGGAATCTAGCTTTAGTGCACTCCAAGTCAATTAGCAATCCCTAATTCCAAATCAACAATTGACATAACTATTCAACTTCTTCTAATGATCCAACCCTATGCCAAGTGAGAATTTTCTACTCCATAACTAGTGTTGACATTTTATCGAACATGTGATGAGCAAGAAAGAAAGTCATAGTAAAATGAGAAGAAAAGTAGAATTAAAAGTATTGCAACACAAGGAACTAACAACAAATGTCAAAGAGCAACAATAAGGATCAAAATCTCAAAGTATTAACGAAATCCAAAATCATAAAGTTGAATCCTAGATCTAAGGGAATTTAGCAATTACAACTACAACTTGGAATTGGAGAAGAAAATCTATTACATGAACAAAGTAAAGTGAAAATTGCAATGGATCTCACCAAAGAGTGGGTGAAAATTCGGAATTTTGATGAAGAAGAACCCTAGTAAGAGCTTGAGCCCTCTCTCTTCTCCCCCAAGAGTGTAACTCCCTCTCCCTCAAAATATCTAAAAAAACTAAAAAATGAACTAAGTGTCTTTTACCCTTGCTCCTCTGGTCCTCTTAAACTTTTCCCGCCAAGACATTCCCCAAAAAATGGGATCTCTAACCAACTCCACGCCTAAGTCACGTGACAGATGCATTTTGGGATGTACGCGTGCGCGCCCGAGAAGATCATGGCTTAGCCGCTACGCAAGCCGACTCGTGGCTTGACTCTTGGCTTCGGCTTCTAGTTGTTCTATCCACGCGGACGCGTCAAGAGCGCGTACGCGCCCATGCCGAGATTTCCAAGGCTTAATTCTCTTGCTCCCTTCCTTTGCTCCCATATTCCTTCTCTCTTCCGGTCCATCCCTGCCCTATATTCTGGAACCACTTAACACACGGGTCACGGCATCGAATGGCATCGAGAGAGGATTAGAATTGTATCTATTTTAGTGCAAAATAAGTATGTTTTCATCCATGGTGCAAAACTAGGAAAGGAATGCAAATCCTTGTATTTTCATACAGAAAGTGTGTGGAATCATTGATAAAACCCCTGAAATCAGCACAAGATAAACCCTCAAAATGGGGTTTGTCACTGTACCTCAAGTTTTAATGCAATTACTACTATCTTCTATCCAATTCGATTTATTCCTGTTCTAAGATATTCGTTGCACTTCAACTTGATGAATGTGATGATCCGTGACACTCATCATCAATCTCACATATGAACGCGCGTGACTGACAACCACTTCCGTTCTACCTTAGACCGGGTGCATATCTCTTGGATTCCTTGATCATAATCTTCGCGGTATAAGCTAGAATTGATGGCGGCATTCATGGGAATCCGAAAAGTTTAACCTTGTCTGTGGTATTCCAAGTAGGATTCTGGGATTGAATGATTGTGACGAGCTTTAAACTCCTAAAGGCTGGGCATTAGTGACAGACGCAAAAGAATCACTGGATTCTATTTCAACCTGATTGAGAACCGACAGATGATTAGCCATGCTGTGACAGAGCATTTGGACCTTTTTCACTGAGAGGATGGGATGTAGCCATTGACAACGGTGATTCCCTACATACAGCTTGCCATAGAAAGGAGTGATGAAAAATTAGAAGGAAGAAGTAGGAAAGCAGAAATTCAGAAGGAACACAACACCTCCATACACCTATCCGAAATTCCCACCATTGGATTACATGAGTAACTTTATCTTTATTTTCTATTTATTTTATTATCATTATTTAAACCAATAATCTCTTAATCCATTTAAATCCGCCTGACTGGGATTTACAAGATGACCATAGCTTGCTTCATACCAACAATCTCTGTGGGATCGACCCTTACTCACGTAAGGTATTACTTGGACGACCTAGTACACTTGCTGGTTAGTTGTGTGGAGTTGTGACAAAGTGTGATTCACATTTGAGAGCACCAAGCCTTTGGAGCCATTGTTGATGATCACAATTTCGTCCACCAGTAGAGCTAAGTAAAATAAGAATTTTGACACTAATTTTTAAGGATTTGGCCTTAATTTGGACCGAACAGGCTGAATCGGGCCCAAAAAGGCCCATGCTCACCTACCCAACCCATATATATAAGCCTGCTTCAGCCATTCTTCCCCCAAATTCACAACGAAGCATTTTGAAGATTTAGGGAAAGGGTGAAATCAAAGAACGCTAACCCTTGCTTCAATTTTAACTCACCGTAACCCACCCAAAATTTTGGAAAGGAATCAGCTATTTCTCTCCTATTCTCTCTCTCCTTAAATTCGAAAATATTTGGTTCATGAGCATTAAGATTTTGTGATTTAATGATGTTAGGTGTGCTCAAGTGACACGAAATCAGTGGGCCTTGTCCCAATTTCATGTTAGTAAGGTGAGAAATATTTAATCCTTTTTAAGTTATCTAATTAGTGAACCTTATGGTAATTTAATGTTATTTTGTAAAATTAGTTTGGATTGTGTAATTTGGAAACAAATCGGTGGTGGTGGAGACTTGGAATTGGACTTTGGGAGCCAGAGACCCGTTTGGTATAAATTTGGAAACTTGGGTGTTGTGGAACGGTGACAAATTGTGAATGTTCTGGGTTTTACGAGAAATTGGCCAAGGTATGGTTTTGGTTTCTTGTATATAATATATAATGTCTTACGAAAACTTAGGCTAGATGACCATAGGATAAGTTTGGATTGAAGTCAGTTGTTTATTTGATTAATGAACATATGAATACTTGTTGTTAGTGTTGTTGAATTGATTGGTTGGATTGTATGTTGCATGAATGATGTGTTTAATATTGTTTGTGAAGATTGGTAAAAGATAATGATGATGTTATTGGAATGTCGATGTTGTTGATGAATTAGGATTCGGTGGTATTTATGAGGCTCGGAAAGTTAAGGTTGTTGTTGGAGAAATGATGTAAAATTTTGTGGAGATTTATGAAGTATATATATGTATGTTGTGGATTGATGTCGTAATAATGAAATGATTGATGTTGTGATGATATTAATGATGTATGAATAAGTATTATTGGTAAGTTAAAGGAATAAGGTTGTAATGAGTGAAATTGTTGATGTTGGTATTGATGATTTTGTGTAAGGGATGTCTTGATATGAGAATGAAGAATTGATGTGTAATTTTGGTGTGATTTGAGCTGTATATGGTTTATGTAGTTTGTTAAAGAAGTGTAATTTTTGTGAAAATGGAGGTTGAGAATGTTTTGTGAAAATCTGTTTTTTTGGCAAACTTTGGCGGGCTATAAATAAGCTTCCGGAACCCCAAATTCTTTCAAACTTGTTTCATATAAAAAATGGGTTCGTGAAGTTTATGCCAGAAGAACGGATGAAAAATGTTTTCAAATGAGAAAGTGATGGATGTTAGAAGTTCGGGGTGAAAAACTAAAATTCTGTAGCACTTAGCATTTTTACCCACTCTGTAGAACTTGTGTACACAACCACCTACACGTGACGCGACCAACCCTTTTGGGTTTGGCATCTTGCATACGCGAGCAAGGTGCATGCGTACGTGAGAAAAAAAAACGCCCATGCGTACGCGTGACCCCTGAAATTAGCAAAGTGAGTTTTGTGTTTTAAAATGTAATTTTGAATCCCTAAACCTCTATTTTTACTCTTTTAGTCATTAAAACCTAGTTTTAAATCATATTGAAGGTACAAAACAAATGGACATAGTTAAGTTGGAAATGAAGAAATGTTTATAAAAGGTAATTTGTGATGAAAGGAAGGCGTATTTGAGATTATGAGATGATGAAAGTATGAACCATGATATAGGAGTGCGGAGATAATGGTGACATTATGAATTATGTCAAATTGATAATTAATGATCGATAATGAGTGAATGTAGAGGAATAATGATTATGGTAATGTGATGTGTTGGATGTGAGGAAGGTGGTAGGGTACTAATCCCTCGACTCTTTTCCCCTACATTCGTTTTGATTGGATTATGTTAAAGACGATCACGATGGTTAAATGAGATTATGATTGTTGGATGTGGGGAAGGTGGTAGGGCACTACTCCATCGATTGGTTCACCTGCATTCACTGTGATTGTGTTTTGTGGGATGTGAGGAAGATAGTAGGGCACTAATCCCCCGACGTATTCCTTCACATTCTTTCTTTCTCTCTCTACAAGGTGGTAGGACACTAATCTCTCGACCGGTACGGCACGGCCTCACTAGGGGAAGGTAGCAGGGCACTAATCCTCCGAATTATTCTCCATGGTGTCTACCTCCAGGAGAAGGTAGTAGGGCACTAATCCCCTAACTTTATACCTCTTGGAGATGCGCAGTAGAGAGACGGTATCCAGATTAGCTACCGAATGTGTCGGGTTCTGGAGGTGCGTAAAATTAGAACTCGCACAACTGAACCAGCAAGTTCACCGGGTTGTCCAAGAAATATATCAGGTGAGTGAGGGTCGATCACACGAGGATTGTTGGATTGAGCAAGTTGTGTTATCTTGCAGATCTTATTCAGCCGAATAGAAAAGGTAATTGTTGTTGTAGGCGCATAAAATAAAACAATAAAGAAAACAATACTGAATTGGTGTAGAAACCATGATGGGAAATCAGTTAAGGCCTTGGAGATGCTTGTTCTTCTGGATTAATACTTCTTACTAACTACTTTAATCTCCTCTGATCCAGATCACACACCGGTGCTAATGGTCATCCAATCTAAATGAGGGTGTAGCTTACACAATATAGTCTCTGGTGATCCTACTCAAAACGCCACAAATAATGTCAGATCTTCCAGTTCGGAGAATGATGCTCTATATTCTAGGCTTAACGCCACAAAGACCTCAATTACTCATGACTAACGAGATTTCATGTCACGTATCCCAATTAGCCCAAATACTCTCTTAGAACCTGTGATGTATTCTCAAGCTGCAGCTCAATACTATCCGGCTAAAGCTTCGCAAGAGCACATGTAGAATAAGGGTCATTGATGCCTAGGCATCTTAGGATAGTTTCACAAGCCTTTTTCATTAGTTTTTAATTTGTTTTCATGCATTTATTCGGCAATAAGTAAGCGTTTGAATGAGAAAGGTATGCATGTCTTGATTCAATCAAACATTGTTAAATATGTGCATTTTCATGAGATTTATGGAAGATTTACTTGATGCAATGAATGATGCATTATCTTATGATTATGGCAATACTTTCATGTATTTTGTTTGGTTGATGATAGGGAAGAAAAAGCAAGAGAAGGGCAAAGAAGAAGCAGAAGAGGCAACGTTGGTGGCCAAAGTTGGCTCACCAGCGTTGCCACGAACGTTGCCTATGGAAGAGGATGCAATGTTGGTGGCCAAAGTTGGCTCACCAACATTGCCACAAATGTTGGCAGAGGAAGAGAAGGCAACGTCGGTGGCCAAAGTTGGTCCACCAACGTTGCTACAAACATTGGCACCAGGAAGAGAACGCAACGTTGGTGGCCAAAGTTAGTCCACTAACATTTCCACAAACGTTCAAAGCATGAAAAGCAACGTTGGTGGCTCAAAGTGGGCTCATCAACTTCGCTAACAACGTTGCCCTCTAACATTCCAAGGCTTAACAAGCAATGTTGGTGGCCCAAAGTGGCTCACCAACGTTGCAAGCGAAATAGGTGCCAACGTTGGTGTGCAAACGTTGCTACAACGTTGAAAAAATTGGCTGCGACGTGCACGTGTGATAGGAGCATTGGTGCACCAACGTTGTGTCTTGAACTCTAGTGTTTACTCACAAATGCTGGGTCACGCGTACGCGTCGCCAGCGACGCATATGCATGACATGAAGAACGTTGGTGCACCAACGTTAGTGACTAACGCCAGTGGCGATGCCCAAAGTGGCTTATGCATGTAACGTTTGTACCACCGTTAGTGCACAAACGTTGGTCACCAACACCAAGACCAATTTCATTTTCAATGGCACCCATGCAAGCTTGTGAACGTTAGTGAGCTAACACCCAATGTCAATGTCACAAAGAGCCACTCCAAGCTTACTTCAACCAAGGCCACAAGCCCACATCCAAATACTTGAAGACCCATTTTGAAGAGGAGAAGAAGAATATAAATAGAAGAGTTTTTGAAGTTGAAAGTAAGCTGGAGGATTAGAGACTTCAGAGCTCTAGTATCCTGGAGGATTAGAGACTCTTTGTACCCATTTTACATTCTGCAACTTTCTTTTTCATTTTGTATTAAGTCTTAATCTACTTTCATGTACTTGTTCTTTCCTGCAATTTTACATTTCATGCTTGTATTTAGTTTGATTTACTTTTAATGCAATTACAATTTCTTGCAATTGTTCTTAGAGTGATGATGAACTAAATCCCCACATCATTAAGGGGAGGAGTTCTATTGTAATTCGCATGATTGAATAAAATTCTTCTTCTTCTAAATCCGCTTGTTGTAGCTAAGGGACATCTTCTATGTTTATTGTGACCCATTCACTCTGGAAGGGAATTTATATCAATTGAATCTCTATGTGAGCCTAGAAAGGGGAATCATAGAGATTAGAATTGAAGCTCTATCCCTCACATTTCTCTTAATCAACACCATTCGAGAGGAATTGAGGTCTTGAGAATTTGTGTGGCTTATGGATAAGAGAATGCACTTAACCTCTTCTCATGACAAATAGATCAAGGAATTGGCAAATTGATTTTGTTTAGAGAGATTGGGTTACCAAGGAATTGGGACTCAATCAATTACAATCCGCCATAGATCTACTTCTTATGATTGAGAATAAATTTGAGAGCCATTGATTCGTGATGGATTATGATATCTCCAATCCCTAATGAATCTTTCTATCTTGTTACTCTTCACCTTAATTTGCTTTAGTTTCCTTTAATTGCCTTGAATTTACTACTTCCTTTAATTCCCATCACCCAAAGCCATTTGCATTTCTTGCAATTTACTTTCTATTGCTATTTACATTCTTGCCTTAACTTTCTTGCCAATTAAGTTTCAGTTATTTTGTTTCTTGCCATTTAAGTTTCCGTCATTTACATTTTGCAATTTACTTTCAGCACTTTAATTTCTTGCAATTTACATTCTGTCAAGTCAATTTCACCAAACTCTTTCAATATTAGCTTGACTAGACTCATCACCCAACTAAAATTGCTTGATCCATCAATCCCTGTGGGATCGACCTCACTCTTGTGAGTTTTACTACTTGATGCCACCCGGTATACTTGCTGGTAGGTTGTGCAGATGTGATTTTCCACCATCAAGTTTTTGGCGCCTTTGCTGGGGAATGATTAAGATTGACAATGATTAAGTAGGTGATAGTCTCGATTAAGCATTTTTCTTTGTTTTCTTTCAAGCATATTAACTGTTTGACACATTGTGTCACCTAACTCTCTAACAACACTCTAGCACTAGAATGTCCATTTTTCATTTGGTTTGTTTGTGATCGTGCAAGTCATGGAGGATGAGGTGCACGAGGAAGGAATGGCTAACAACAATGCCCAACCTGCAAGGAGGGTATTGGCCTCTTATACCATCCCTATTCCTAGACATTATGGAAGCAACATCCTCACCCCAAAAATTCATGTAAATGACTTCGAGTTGAAGCCTCAACTCATCACTTTGGTATAGAACAATTGCTCTTATAGAGGTGGCCCTCTTGAAGACCCCAATCAACATTTGTCTGTTTTCTTAAGAATTTGTGAAACTGTCAAGACAAATGGGGTGCATCCTGACATCTACAAGTTACTTCTATTCCTATTCTCCTTGAGGGGCAATGCATCACAATGGCTGGAAACCTTTTCCAAGGAGAGCATCAACAATTGGTATGACTTGGTGGGCAAATTCTTAGCCAAGTTTTACCCACCTTAAAGAATAATCAAGATGAAAACAGAGGTGAAAACCTTCACACAAATAGACGGAGAGTCACTCTATGATATGGAAAAGATAAAAAGCCTTGATAAGCAGATATCCACCACATATATTTAGTGAGTGGGTGAAACTTCAAAATATCTTTGAAGGTCTTTCTCTAAAGGCAAGAAAAGCATTGGACTACTCATCGGGAGGTTCACTCCAGATGATGAAAACTCCTCAAGAAGCACAAGACCTAATTGATATGGTGGCCAACAATCAATATTTTTACTCTTCTGAGAGGCACTACAGCACAACTCCAAAGAGAGGAGTGATGAAACTTGAAGGAGTAAATGCCATCTTGGCCCAGAACAAGCAAATGCACTAACAAATTTAGCAACAAATGAGGATGATGGCCAAGAGAATTGATGGATTCCAACTTGCTGTAATGAGCACACAAGGCCAATCTCAAGTCTCACATGGATGGAATCAATCTGAAGAAGGCTTTGAGGCATTCAACTATGAGTAATAAGGGCCTGAGCAAGTGCAGTACATGAACAACACCTGAAGTTTGTTTCAACATAACTTCCATGGTGATGCATACAATACATCTTGGAGGAATCACTCTAACTTGAGGTTGGGTGATAACTAGAAAAAGAACCTCAATTCTAATAGCTTTCGCAACACAAACAATCACAACCAACCCCCTACTAACAACAACCAATACACAAAACTACGAAACACATACTTCCAACCCCATAACACTTCACAATTTCCCCAAAATAACTTCTCCACACCACCATTTAACTCACAAAACACCTCTCCCAATGTCCCAAATATCTCCCATCAGCAACCATCACATCCCATGCAACCACAGACACATCTAGACTCTCAAAGGATCTCTAACTTAGAGATGTTAATGGAGAAACTAATCAAAACCCAAGAGATGGCAAGAAAAGATTAGGAAGTAGCAAGAAAAGATCAAGCCCTGACAAGCAAGAACCAAGAGGCATTAAACATTAGCATGTCCTCATGCTAAGCTCAAGGAGATGAAAGGAATGAATGGGGAAAAGTAAGACTCATGAAATGCAACCTATATATGAATGCAACTATATGCTAAGATGATTCTATCTACTTGGTCAAAAGTAAACGAGTTTTTCAAGACAAAAATAGATCAGATTCCACTAATTCAAATCATACAAGAAAAGACAAGTAAGCTTGTAAGAAGATAGCTCATGAAAGCAGGGAACATAGAATTAAGCATTGAACCTTCACAGGAAGTGTATATGCACTCTAATCGCTCAAGTGTCTAGGGTTAATCACTCCATTATTCTCTAGTCGTGCTTTCTAAACTTTGTTCTTCACTTAACCAATCAACAAATATTTAATGTACCAATGCAAACATCATGAGGTCTTTTCAAGGTTGTAATGGGGCTAAGGCAAAGGTGAGGATATATGTATGGCTAAGTGAGCTATAATATGAATCTTTGACTAACCTAAGCTCTCACCTAACATACACATACATTCTTATGTAATTCTAAAATCATGCCTAGCTACCCATAATTCCCACTTTTGTATCACGTACTCATATACCAAATATTTCTTTTGATTTTATCACATATGCATTGACCTTTCATTAAACTTAACATTGGGGTCATTTTGTCCCCTATTTATTTATTTATTATATATATATATATTTTCTTTTTCTTTTTCTTTTTATTTTTTTGTTTTTTTTTAAATATAAAAGTAAACATAACATATCAATGCATATGGATTTTTTTGGATTTTTTTGGTCTCACATGAGTAGGCCCCCAAATTCCCAATATTTAAATAAAGTAGAAACATAACACATTCCCTATTAACCCAGGTTTCCCACAGTTTCCCCACACTTAATTGACACACAATCTCTATCTTAAGCTAACCAAAGATTCAATGGGATAATTATTTATGTTTCTGCTTAAGGCTAGTGATGTGGTAAAATACAGAACAAATGGGGATTAAAAGGCTCAAAGTGGCTAACAAAGGTAACTGGAATGGTAGGCTATTTGGGATAAGTGAGCTAATAACAAATGATGGCCTCAATCATATGCAAGCACGTAAATACACTAAACAATGGACATATAGAATGGAACAAAGAAAAGATTGCAATCATAGAGAAGGAAACACACAAGAATAAAATATTATGGTTAAATAATGTAACCATGTAATTAAGCTCAAATCTCACGGGGTTGTGTATTCTTAGCTATAATTCATGTTCCAAATACAACTTCCAACAAGTTTTAACACAAAAATTTTGATTTAAATTAGTGAAATACTATAAAAAGGGTCTTGAAAAAAGAAAATATTACTTCAACCAAGTAGTAGTAGAAGAACATGCACAAAATCAAACAAATATGCAATCAAACATGCAAATGCAACAACTAAATTAACATAGAAAATTGAATATTGGTGTTGAGAAGAAAATAACTAACCCACGGAAGTCAGTATCAACCTCCCCACACTAAAAGATTGCACCGTCCTCGGTGCATGCAAAGCTGTGTAAGTGGGCGGGGGTTGTGATTCCTCAACTGGTGCTCTTTGTAGAGGCTTTCTCTTTACCCTTTCTGGTGGCCATCCTGAAAAGAGAGATGAGAAAGGGACATGAATTCAAAGGGATAGAGCAAGGAAGAGGGCAGTACGATTGATAATCATGCCAAAGTAAAGAAGAATGTCGTTAACACATGGTCGCGACTCCATGTAATTAGGACATCAATGGAAATATAGCATGATAAATTGAGGTAATTAAATGAAAGATGTTTATTGGCATGCTGGCAAAGGCATGAGTAGCGTAGATCAAACATTAAAAGCCAAAATGTAGTATTACTCGTAACAAACTAACAATAACATTTGTATTGACAATTATATTTAATTAATAAAATATTTAAAGAGTTTTGTGAAAAACAGGCATTAGAGTAGAATGATAGAATAATTAAGAATTCACAATGCCATACGGGCTTTTCACAAACACTTGGTATGCATGTAAAAATCCAAAAATTAATATTAATTGTCAAATTACTCTTGATGATATCCACAAGCTCAAGCATAACAATATAAGACCCAAATAAAGTTTCAACACCAATATAAAAATTAATGAATGAAGAAAAAGAAAAGAATGGAAAAGAAACCATAAATAAGTAAGCATGAAAGAGAAAAATTGTTAAATTCAATAAGAAGAATGAAGGAAGAAAGGAGAAGGGAATGAAAAATTGGGATGCCATGCGCGCGCATGCATCACGCGGGCGCGTGAGAACTGTATTCGCCATGCAACGCGTACGCGTCACCCACGCGTACGCGTGGGTGGTCTTGGAAGCAAAAAGGATGCGCACGCGTCAGGGACGCATACGCGTGGATGACCTTCTGCCTCTAGCACAATTCCAGCGAGGGGGCAGCACAACTTTCTATCCCACATGCTATTTACGCCGATTTCCATATCCACGCGTGCGCGTGCTTGAAGCGTACGCATGGCTTTCCCTTGTGGCAAATTGACGCGCTCGTGTCATAGACGCGTGCGCGTGGGTCGAATTGTGCGCAAAGCACACCAGCCGCACGATTCTATCGCAACTTTCTGTTCGTTGGATGGGGGAGCGAAACTGCAATCGACGCCCATGTGTGGCCTGTGCGCACGTGTGGTTTGCGCCTTTTTTTTATTATGCAAAATGCAGAATGCATTATGCAGATGCTAATAAAATTAAAATAAAATAAACTAGGAATAAAAGGAACGATTATACTATGGTGGGTTGTCTCCCACCTAGCACTTTTAATTAAAGTCCTTAAGTTGGATATTTGGTGAGCTCCTTGTCATGTTGGCTTGTACTTGAACTCATCTTGAAATTTCCACCAATGCTTGGACTTCCATAAAGCTCTATCTATTCCAAGTAAATTCCTCAAGCTTTGATGGAGTTCTTCACAAGCTTTGAGCTTCCAAAATTGATCCTCATATATTCTTGGATCCCAAATCTTGATTCTACACCCGTCTTCAAGTTGATCATCATGATTCCATCCAGGTGGTAAGCAATCCAAATTCTCACTAAGGCATCTAAACAGCTTCCTAGACCCAGTCATCCGAGCTCTACACCAACCCTTGCATTTAGACTTTGAGCTCCCAACGATAATGAACCTAGGATTGTGTTGCCAACCACTAACCATCTCCCTCTTACTCTTACAGCCACAAAGAGCTCTAAGTTGCCCATCCGTCTCAAGCAAAGCATATTTAAGTAGGCTAATTAAGCTTAGAGATGAAAGATTTATCCACTTGAATGAAGGAATGGATGGTGATGGCTTTGTAGGAGAGGCCTCCATCAACTTTGGCAAGGTGATTTCCAGCTCTATTTCCTTGAGTTCTTCCTTGACAACTTTCACCTCTTTGCAAGCTTCTTCAATTTCAACCTCTTCCTCCTGGTAGCTTTCTTCCAATTTAATCTTTTCTTCATTACTTACCAAGGGCATGGGGGTTGTGCTTTTTCTTCTATAATCTTCATCTCTTGATTAACCTCTTCAAAGTCTTCAACCATGATATGCCTTGGAGGTTGTACACCTTCCTCAATGTTAACATCAAACACCTTGGAAGGAGGCTCTATGACTGGACTTTCCCTTGGAGGTTCAACATCTCCTAAGTCTTCAACCACTTCTTCCTCTTCAATAATTACGGCTTCCTCCAGTTGTTTTAGCATGAAATCGTACTCCTCCTTGATGATCTCCTTTCTATGACAACTCCCTTCAGCTATTCCTTCATCTTCAAGGGTCTCTCCTACCTCCAAATTTTGGGCCTCCTCTTGCTCCTCTGGAAAAAAGGTCGCGTGTAAGCAATCCATTGCGATTGTATCCCTAAGACGATCCCTTCTCTCTTGTTCCATGTCCATGGTATAATTGGGATTATCTTGCTTTTGGATTGATGGATGTGAGTGCTCTTCCATGGAGGGTGGTGATGGGATGGAGAGATCATTATGTGGTTGAAAAGGAAGTGCACTAGAGCTTGAGGGTTGAGTATTTGAGGTAGAGGATTGGTCCATGCGGGATGTAAGAGCATGAAGAGTAGAGGTGATACTAGTGATAGAGGTAAGAGTGGTATGAAGCTCTGTTTGCCCTTGGTGAATAGCACCAAGGGTGTTATCATCCAGTGGAGGTTGGGATGGATAGGAAGGTTCATTATTTTGGAGAAAGGGTGCATGGTAGGAAGGTGGTTCTTCTTGGTAAGGGCATGGAGATGGTGAATATTGAGGTGGTAGCTCATGAGAGTAATTGTGCTGGAATGGGGGTGGTTCTAAGTATGGTTCATAAGGAGGATAAGGGTTAGGGTCTTATGAGGGTGTTTGGTAGTAGGGGGCTTGTGAGTTTGGTGGTTCAAAGCTATGTTGAGGAGGTGGTTCAAAGGCATATGATGGGCTTGTTGGTAACTACAAGGGGGTCCACCATATCTATCATCTTGGTACGCACCTCAGAATGGCTCTTGACTATAGTAATTTGGTGGAGGTTGGTTGTCACAAAAGGTCCACCATAACTATTGTCTTGGTATGCATCATAGAATGGTTGTTGGTTATAGCGCATTGGATGGGGTTATTTCCAAGAGGGTTGATCAAATTCTTGTGGCTCCTCCCATTTTTGATTCTTCCAACCTTGATGCCTGTTCTCATTATAGCTTCCATTCCTTACAACAATATTGGAACCAAACTTGAAACCAGAGGGGTGAGAATTCATAGTAGCTAAAGAAAATAAAAGCTAATAAAAATTAATGAAAATAAACTCCTAAAACTAGAAACATTAACAAAGAAACAAAAAAGCAAATATTTACAATAACCAATAATAAGGCACATGTTTGCAATTCCCCGGCAACGACGCCATTTTAACGAACGGACTTCTTGCGTGGTCTAGAATTTTACAAATAAAGTCTCGTTGAAAGTATAGCTTTTAGACCGACAAGGAATCCTTTCGTACAAAAACTTGTTTGTCACTAAAGCAAACCCAATAAAATTTATAACTGAAGTATTCAAACCTCGGGTCGTCTCTCAAGGAATTGCAGGGAGGTGTATTTATTATTGGTTATGGAAACAGGTATATTTTTGGGTTTTTGAAATAGGGAACAGGAAAATAAACTGGCAATAAAGTAAACTGATTATCATGAAAACCATTGCAAGGTATAAGAACTGGAAATCCCATCCTAGTTATCCTTATTAGGTGTGATGAGAATTGTTTATTGATCCCACTTAGTTAACCCTTACTAAATAAAGGAAAGTCAAGTAGACTAATTAATTTGATTCCTCAAGTCCTAGTCAACTCCTATGGAAAGACTAGCTTTAGAGGGATCCAAATCAATAAGCAAATTCCAATTTTCAATCAACAGCTGAGTTTGATAACTCAAGTGTCACCAATTACTCAACCAAAGCAAAGGGAGAAGAAATATAAATTAAATTAAAAGCATCCATAACATAAATAAAAGGAAAGCAATCTTAAATCTGAAATACCTCAAATTATATTAAATATAAAATCTAATCTAACATGAGAATTCATAAATCAAAGTAATAGAATAAATAAAAATAGAAGAGAAACGAAAGTAAAGGAACATTGAACCTGGAATGAAGAAGAAGTAAACCTAATCTAAGAGAAATCCTAAATCCTAAAAACTAAGAGAGGGGATAGAGCCTCTCTCTATATAAAAGCTACATCTAAAACTAGAATTGTGAATAATGAATATTGTCTCCATAAATGGATGCATTCCCCCACTTTATAGCCTTTAATCTGTGTTTTCTAGGACAGAAACTGGGTCAAAAATATCCCAGAAATTGCCCCCAGCGATTTCTGATATGTCCAGCACGCGGCAAAGTCACACGTACGCGTCGTCCACGCGTACGCGTTGATTGAGTTTTCTCCAGGTCATGCGTGTGCGTAATTCACATGTGTGTGTCACTTATCTTCGAGGCAGCTATGGCAAATTATATATTGTTACGAAGCCTCGGATGTTAGCTTTCCAACACAACTAAAACCGTCTCATTTAGACCTTTGTAGATCAAGTTATTGTCGAATTAGTATCAAGAGGTCAGGCTAGCAATTCCTTTAGTTCCTTGTATTCCTTCCACTTTTGCATGTTTCCTTTCCATCCTCTAAGCCATTCCTGCCCTATAAACCTTGAAATCACTTAACACACATATCAAGGCTTTGAATGGTAATAAGAGGGGATTTAAACATAGCAAATTTAAGGCCAAAGAAGCATGTTCTCAATCATAACACAAAGTTAGGAAGGGAAAATGTAAAACCATGCAAATAGTATGAATAAGTGTGTAAAGACTTGATAAAAACCACTCAAATTAGCACAAGATAAACCATAAAATAGTGGTTTATCAGGCATCAATCAAAAATCATGAAAGGCACATGGGACAAATGGCTAAACAACTTGCAGAAATGGGTGAGTAGCAAGCAAATGCTTTCCCTAGTGGCACAAAAGACAACCTATGGGACAAAGGAAAAGCTACAAAATGGTGGGAGTGCAAGGCAATAGCATTAAGAAGTGGGAAGATCATGGGAGAGGAAGCCACCATTCAAGAAGAACATGACAGAGGAGCTCCAAAAGAAGAGACAGAGGAGAGAAGAGATGAGGATAAAAAACCAATGAATCACAAATCTCAAAGGAAGACAACAACATCCTTGAACCACAGCCACAAGAGAAGTAGGAAGAGGTGAAGCCAAATGTTCCCAAACTTTCATATCCTCAAAAGTTCAACAAAGAAAATAAGGAGAAGCAGTACTCCAAATTCTTGGAGATATTCAAGACACTCCACATCAATATTCCTTTCATAGAAACACTTGAACAGATGCCACTATATGCTAAGTTTATGAAGGAAGTGTTGACAAATAAAAGGCCCTTGAAAGAAAGACAAATTGTTGAGATGACAATGAAGTGTAGTGCTATGCTTCAAAGAGAATTACCAGTGAAGAAAGATGATAAGAGAAAGAGGTATTTGGTGCGCGAAATTGTGAACAATACTTTTCACAACTCTCATAATCCCCGGTCATGAACCCCAAAAACTTGGTAGCTCAATACCATGGCATTACACAACTTCGCACAACTAACCAGCAAGTGCACTGGGTCGTCCAAGTAATAAACCTTACGCGAGTAAGGGTCGATCCCACGGAGATTGTTAGTATGAAGCAAGCTATGGTCATCTTGTAAATCTTAGTCAGGCAAACTCAAATGGATATGATGATGAACGAAAATAAACAATAAGATAAAGATAGAGATACTTATGTAATTCATTGGTAGCAACTTCAGATAAGCGCATGAAGATGCCTTCCCTTCCGTCTCTCTGCTTTCCTACTGTCTTTATCCAATCCTTCTTACTCCTTTCCATGGCAAGCTTATGTAGGGTTTCACCATTGTCAGTGGCTACCTCCCATCCTCTCAGTGAAAACGTTGCCTATGCTCTGTCACAGCATGGGTAATCATCTGTCGGTTCTCGGTCAGGCCAGAATAGAATCCATCGATTCTTTTGCGTCTGTCACTAACGCCCCGCCTGCTAGGAGTTTGAAGCACGTCACAGTCATTCAATCATTGAATCCTACTCAGAATACCACAGACAAGGTTAGACCTTCCGGATTCTCTTGAATGCCGCCATCAGTTCTAGCCTATACCACGAAGACTCTGATCTCACGGAATGGTTGGCTCGGTTGTCAGGCGATCAACCATGCATCGTGCAATCAGGAATCCAAGAGATATTCACCCAATCGAAGGTAGAACGGAGGTGGTTGTCAGTCACACGTTCATAGGTGAGAATGATGATGAGTGTCACGGATCATCACATTCATCAAGTTGAAGAACAAGTGATATCTTAGAACAAGAACAAGCGGAATTGAATAGAAGAACAATAGTAATTGCATTAACACTCGAGGTACAGCAGAGCTCCACACCTTAATCTATGGTGTGTAGAAGCTCCACCGTTGAAAATACATAAGTGTAAGGTCTAGGCATGGCCGAATGGCCAGCCTCCCTATGATCTAAGATAGCATAAAATGAAGATAGCTACCCCGATCTCTCTATCATGATCTAAGAACTAGATGTCCAAAGATGAAAATACAATAGTAAAAGGTCCTACTTATAGAAAACTAGTAACCTAGGGTGTACAGAGATGAGTAAAAGACATAAAAATCCACTTCCGGGCCCACTTGGTGTGTGCTTGGGCTGAGCAATGAAGCATTTTCGTGTAGAGACTCTTCCTGGAGTTAAACGCCAGCTTTAGTGCCAGTTTGGGCGTTTAACTCCCATTTGGGTGCCAGTTCCAGCGTTTAACGCTGGGATTTCTGAGGGTGACTTTGAACGCCGGTTTGGGCCATCAAATCTTGGGCAAAGTATGGACTATCATCTATTGCTGGAAAGCCCAGGATGTCTACTTTCCAACGCCGTTGAGAGCGCGCCAATTGAACTTCTGTAGCTCCAGAAAATCCACTTCGAGTGCAGGGAGGTCAGAATCCAACAGCATCTGCAGCCCTTTTTAGTCTCTGAATCAGATTTCTGCTCAGGTCCCTCAATTTCAGCCAGAAAATACCTGAAATCACAGAAAAACACACAAACTCATAGTAAAGTCCAGAAAAGTGAATTTTAACTAAAAACTAATAAAAATATACTAAAAACTAACTAGATCATACTAAAAACATACTAAAAACAATGCCAAAAAGCGTACAAATTATCCGCTCAGATACATACATGCATACATGCCACAGACACATAATTGGGTGAACCTTTTCAGATTGTGACTCAGCTTTGCTAGAGTCCCCAATTAGAGGTGTCCAGGGTTCTTAAGCACACTCTTTTTGCCTTGGATCACAACTTTATTATTTTTTTCTTTCTTTTTCTTTCTTCTCTCTATTTTTTTCGTTTTCTCTTTTTCTCTTTTTTTTTTTTTTTGCTTCAAGAATCATTTTAATGATTTTTCAGATCCTCAGTAACATGTCTCCTTTTTCATCATTCTTTCAAGAGCCAATATTCATGAACCACAAATTCAAGATACATATGCACTGTTTAAGCATACATTCAAAAAACAAAAATATTGCCACCACATCAAAATAATTAAACTGTTATAAAATTCAAAATTCATGCAATTCTTTCCTTTTCAATTAAGCACGTTTTTATTCAAGAAAGGTGATGGATTCATAGGACATTCATAACTTTAAGGCATAGACACTAAGACACTAATGATCACAAGACACAAACATAGATAAACATAAGCACTAAAATTCGAAAAACAGAAGAATAAAGAACAAGGAAATCAAGGAACGGGTCCACCTTAGTGATGGCGGCTCTTTCTTCCTCTTGAAGATCCTATGGAGTGCTTGAGCTCCTCAATGTCTCTTCCTTGTCTTTGTTGCTCCTCCCTCATGATTCTTTGATCTTCTCTAATTTCATGGAGGATGATGGAGTGTTCTTGGTGCTCCACCCTTAGTTGTCCCATGTTGGAACTCAATTCTCCTAGGGAGGTGTTTAGTTGCTCCCAATAGTTTTGTGGAGGAAAGTGCATCCCTTGAGGAATCTCAGGGATCTCATGATGAGTGGGGTCTCTTGTGTGCTCCATCCTCTTCTTAGTGATGGGCTTGTCCTCATCAATGGGGGTGTCTCCCTCTATGTCAACTCCAACTGAATAACAGAGGTGACAAATGAGATGCGGAAAGGCTAACCTTGCCAAGGTAGAGGACTTGTCCGCCACCTTATAGAGTTCTTGGGCTATAACCTCATGAACTTCTATTTCTTCTCCAATCATGATGCTATGGATCATGATAGCCCGGTCTATGGTAACTTCGGACCGGTTGCTAGTGGGAATGATTGAGCATTGGATAAACTCCAACCATCCTCTAGCCACGGGCTTGAGGTCATGCCTTCTCAATTGAACCGGCTTCCCTCTTGAATCTCTCTTCCATTGGGCGCCCTCTTCACATATGACTGTGAGGACTTGGTCCAACCTTTGATCAAAGTTAACCCTTCTAGTGTAAGGATGTTCATCTCCTTGCATCATAGGCAAATTGAATGCCAACCTTACACTTTCCGGACTAAAATCCAAGTATTTCCCCCGAACCATGGTAAGATAATTCTTTGGATTCGGGTTCACACTTTGGTCATGGTTCTTGGTGATCCATGCATTGGCATAGAACTCTTGAACCATCAAGATTCCGACTTGTTGAATGGGGTTGGTAAGAACTTCCCAACCTCTTCTTCAGATCTCATGTCGGATCTCCGGATATTCACCCTTTTTGAGTGAAAAAGGGACCTCAGGGATCACCTTCTTTAAGGCCACAACTTCATAGAAGTGGTCTTGATGCACCCTTGAGATGAATCTTTTCATCTCCCATGACTCGGAGGTGGAAGCTTTTGCCTTCCCTTTCCTCTTTCTAGAGGTTTCTCCGGCCTTGGATGCCATAAATGGTTATGGAAAAACAAAAAGCAATGCTTTTACCACACCAAACTTAAAAGGTTTGCTCGTCCTCGAGCAAAAGAAGAAAGAAGAGAGTAGAAGAAGAAGAAAAGAGGAAGAAGGGAATGGCTTTGTGTTCGGCCAAAGGGGAGAGAAATGGTGTTTAGGATGTGTGAAAATGAAGGAGTGAAGGAGGGTTTATATAGGAGAAGGGGAAGGGTAGGGTTCGGCCATTTAAGGGTGGGTTTGGGTGGGAAAGTGGTTTGAATTTGAATGGTGAGGTAGGTGGGGTTTTATGAAGGATGGATGTGAGTGGTGAAGAGAAAGATGGGATTTGATAGGTGAAGGGTTTTTGGGGAAGAGGTGTTGAGGTGATTGGTGAATGGGTGAAGAAGAGAGAGAGTGGTAGGGTAGGTGGGGATCCTGTGGGGTCCACAGGTCCTGAGGTGTCAAGGAAAAGTCATCCCTGCACCAAATGGCAAACAAAATCACGTTTTTAGCCATTTCTGGCGTTAAACGCCGGGCTGGTGCCCATTTCTGGCGTTTAACGCCAGCTTCTTGCCCATTTCTGGCGTTTAACGCCAGTCTGGTGCCCCTTTCTGGCGTTAAACGCCCAGAATGGTGCCAGACTGGGCGTTAAACGCCCAACAGCTAACCTCACTGGCGTTTAAACGCCAGTGGGTGCATCCTCCAGGGTGTGCTGTTTTTCTTCCTGTTTTTCATTCTGTTTTTGCTTCTTTCATTAATTTTGTGACTTCTCATGATCATCAACCTACAAAAAAAAATAAGATAACAAAAGAAAATAGTTAATTATAAAACATTGGGTTGCCTCCCAACAAGCGCTTCTTTAATGTCAGTAGCTTGACAGTGGGCTCTCATGGAGCCTCAGAAATACTCAGAGCAATGTTGGAACCTCCCAACACCAAACTTAGAGTTTGAATGTGGGGGTTCAACACCAAACTTAGAGTTTGGTTGTGGCCTCCCAACACCAAACTTAGAGTTTGACTGTGGGGGCTCTGTTTGGCTCTGTTTTGAGGGAAGCTCTTCATGCTTCCTCTCCATGATGACAGAGGGATATCCTTGGGCCTTAAACACCAAGGATTCTTCATTCACTTGAATGATCAACTCTCCTCTATCAACATCAATCACAGCCCTTGCTGTGGCTAGGAAGGGTCTGCCAAGGATGATGGATTCATCCATGCACTTCCCAGTCTCTAGGACTATGAAATCAGTAGGGATGTAATGGTCTTCAACTTTAACCAGAACATCCTTTACAAGTCCATGGGCTTGTTTTCTTGAATTGTCTGCCATCTCTAGTGAGATTTTTGCAGCTTGCACCTGAGAGATCCCTAACTTCTCCATTACAGAGAGGGGCATGAGGTTTACACTTGACCCTAAGTCACACAAGGCCTTCTTGAAGGTCATGGTGCCTATGGTACAAGGTATTGAAAACTTCCCAGGATCCTGTCTCTTTTGAGGTAGTTTCTGCCTAGACAAGTCATCCAGTTCTTTGGTGAGCAAAGGGGGTTCATCCTCCCAAGTCTCATTTCCAAATAACTTGTCATTTAGCTTCATAATTGCTCCAAGGTATTTAGCAACTTGCTCTTCAGTGACGTACTCATCCTCTTCAGAGGAAGAATACTCATTAGAGCTCATGAATGGCAGAAGTAAGTCCAATGGAATCTCTATGGTCTCAGTTTGAGCCTCAGATTCCCATGGTTCCTCATTAGGGAACTCATTGGAGGCCAGTGGACACCCAGTGAGGCCTTCCTCAGTGGCGTTCACTGCCTCTTCTTCCTCCCAAAATTCGGCCATGTTGATGGCCTTGCACTCTCCTTTTGGATTTTCTTCTGTATTGCTTGGAAGAGTACTAGGAGGGAGTTCAGTAATTTTCTTGCTCAGCTGACCCAATTGTCCTTCCAAATTTCTAATGGAGGACCTTGTTTCAGTCATGAAACTTTGAGTGGTTTTGATCAGATCAGAGACCATGGTTGCTAAGTCAGAGTTATTCTGCTTAGATCTCTCTGTCTGTTGCTGAGAAGATGATGGAAAAGGCTTGCTATTGCTAAACCTGTTTCTTCCACCATTATTGTTGTTGAAACCTTGTTGAGGTCTCTGTTGATCCTTCCATTAAAAATTTGGATGGTTTCTCCATGAAGGATTATAGGTGTTTTCATAGGGTTCTCCCATGTAATTCACCTCTTCCATTGAAGGATTCTCAGGATCATAAGCTTCTTCCTCAGATGAAGCCTCCTTAGTACTGCTTGGTGCATTTTGCATTCCAGACAGACTTTGAGAAATCATATTGACTTGTTGAGTCAATATTTTGTTCTGAGCCAATATGGCATTCAGAGTGTCAATCTCAAGAACTCCTTTCTTCTGACTAGTCCCATTGTTCACAGGATTTCTTTCAGAAGTGTACATGAATTGGTTATTTGCAACCATTTCAATTAGCTCTTGAGCTTCTGTAGGCGTCTTCTTCAAATGAAGAGAGCCTCCAGCAGAGCTATCCAAGGACATCTTGGACAGTTCAGAGAGACCATCATAGAAAATTCCTATGATGCTCCATTCAGAAAGCATGTCAGAGGGACATTTTCTGATTAATTGTTTGTATCTTTCCCAAGCTTCATAGAGGGATTCTCCTTCCTTCTGTCTGAAGGTTTGGACTTCCACTCTAAGCTTACTCAATTTTTGAGGTGGAAAGAACTTTGCCAAGAAGGCATTGACTAGCTTTTCCCAAGAGTCCAGGCTTTCTTTAGGTTGTGAGTCCAACCATGTCCTAGCTCTGTCTCTTATAGCAAAAGGGAATAGCATAAGTCTGTAGACCTCAGGGTCAACCCCATTAGTCTTGACAGTGTCACAGATTTGCAAGAATTCAGCTAGAAACTGATGAGGATCTTCCAATGGAAGTCCATGGAACTTGCAATTCTGTTGCATTAGAGAAACTAGTTGAGGCTTAAGCTCAAAGTTGTTTGCTCCAATGGCAGGGATAGAGATGCTTCTCCCATAGAAATCGGGAGTAGGTGCAGTAAAGTCACCCAGCACCTTCCTTGCATTGTTGGCATTGTTGTTTTCAGCTGCCATGTGTTCTTCTCCTTTGAAGAATTCGGTCAGGTCCTCTAAAGAGAGTTGTGCTTTGGCTTCTCTTAGCTTTCTCTTCAAGGTCCTTTCAGGTTCAGGATCAGCCTCAACAAAAATGCCTTTGTCTTTGCTCCTGCTCATATGAGAGAGAAGAGAACAAGAAATGTGGAATCCTCTATGTCACAGTATAGAGATTCCTTGAAGTGTCAGAGGAAAAGAAGAGTAGAAGACAGAAGTAGAAAATTCGAACTTGTCAATTGAGATGGAGTTCGAATTTTGCATTAAGGAATAGTGTTAGTCCATAAATAGAAGGATGTGAGAAGAAGGGAAGTTATTTTCGAAAATTAAGTAAAAATTTTGAAAACATTTTTGAAAAACATTACTTAATTTTTGAAAATGAAAGTGGAAAAGAAGTGAAGTGATTTTTGAAAAAGATTTTGAAATTAGAAATCAAAGAGATTTGATTGAAAATTATTTTGAAAAAGATGTGGTTAAGAAAATATGATTGGTTTTAAAAAGATGTGATTGAGAAGATATGATTTGAAAAACATTTTGAAAAGATTTGATTTTGAAAATTAAAAACTTGGCTAACAAGAAAAGATATAATTCAAACATTAAACCTTTCTCAACAGAAAAGGCAACATACTTGAAATGTTGAATCAAATCATTAATTGATAGTAAGTATCTTTGAAAATAGAAAGAAATTGAATTTGAAAGAGATTTGATTGAAAAGATATGATTTGAAAAAGATTTGATTTTGAAAAACTTTGAAAACTGAAAAAAAATTGCATTGAAAAACAGAACCTTCCCCCTTGTGCCATCCTGGCGTTAAACGCCCATCTGTCCTTCTTCACTGGGCGTTTTGAATGCCCAGCTTTTTCTGTATAATTCCTCTGCTGTATGTTCTGAATCTTCAATTCTCTATATTATTGACTTAAGAAGACACAAATTAAAAATATTTTTGGATTTTTGATAGTAAGGAAAAATCAAAATGCAACAAGAATCAAATAACAATGCATGCAAGACACCAAACTTAGCAGTTTGCATACTACTGACACTAATGAGAATGCATATGAGACACACAAAACACTCAAGTCAAGAGAATTTAAAGATTAGAGTAAGAAATCATCAAGAGTTATTTGAAGATCCTTAAGACACATGAATGAATGCATACAATTGACACCAAACTTAAAATGAGACACTTGACTCAAACAAGAAATTTTTGGATTTTATGATTTTGTAATTTTTTTGTGTGATTTTCGAAAATTAAGTGGAAAAAGATATCAAAATTCTTAATGAGAATTCCAGGAATCAGTGCAATGCTAGTCTAAGACTCCGGTCCAGGAATTAGACATGGCTTCACAACCAGCCAAGCTCTCAAAGAAAGCTTCGGTCCAAAACACTAGACATGGCCAATGGCCAGCCAAGCCTTAGCAGATCACTGCTCCAAAAGCAAGATTGATAAAAATCAACAAGCTCTTGTGATGATAAGTTGAAACCTCGGTCCAATGAGATTAGATATGGCTTCTCAGCCAGCCAGACTTCAACAAATCATCATGAAACTCTAGAATTCATCTTCATCAATTTCGAAAAAATAAATACCTAATCTAAGCAACAAGATGAACCGTCAGTTGTCCAAACTGAACAATCCCCGGCAACGGCGCCAAAAACTTGGTGCTATTGCCGGATCTTGGCACTGATGTTACTGGACCAAAAGCTTGCTCAGAACTTGAACAATCCCCGGCAACGGCGCCAAAAACTTGGTGCGCGAAATTGTGAACAATACTTTTCACAACTCTCATAATCCCCGGTCATGAACCCCAAAAACTTGGTAGCTCAATACCATGGCATTACACAACTTCGCACAACTAACTAGCAAGTGCACTGGGTCGTCCAAGTAATAAACCTTACGCGAGTAAGGGTCGATCCCACGGAGATTGTTAGTATGAAGCAAGCTATGGTCATCTTGTAAATCTTAGTCAGGCAAACTCAAATGGATATGATGATGAACGAAAATAAACAATAAGATAAAGATAGAGATACTTATGTAATTCATTGGTAGGAACTTCAGATAAGCGCATGAAGATGCCTTCCCTTCCGTCTCTCTGCTTTCCTACTGTCTTCATCCAATCCTTCTTACTCCTTTCCATGGCAAGCTTATGTAGGGTTTCACCGTTGTCAGTGGCTACCTCCCATCCTCTCAGTGAAAACGTTGCCTATGCTCTGTCACAGCATGGGTAATCATCTGTCGGTTCTCGGTCAGGCCGGAATAGAATCCATCGATTCTTTTGCGTCTGTCACTAACGCCCCGCCTGCTAGGAGTTTGAAGCACGTCACAGTCATTCAATCATTGAATCCTACTCAGAATACCACAGACAAGGTTAGACCTTCCGGATTCTCTTGAATGCCGCCATCAGTTCTAGCCTATACCACGAAGACTCTGATCTCACGGAATGGTTGGCTCCGTTGTCAGGCGAGCACTCGGTTGTCAGGCGATCAACCATGCATCATGCAATCAGGAATCCAAGAGATATTCACCCAATCGAAGGTAGAACGGAGGTGGTTGTCAGTTACACGTTCATTGGTGAGAATGATGATGAGTGTCACGGATCATCACATTCATCAAGTTGAAGAACAAGTGATATCTTAGAACAAGAACAAGCGGAATTGAATAGAAGAACAATAGTAATTGCATTAACACTCGAGGTACAGCAGAGCTCCACACCTTAATCTATGGTGTGTAGAAGCTCCACCGTTGAAAATACATAAGTGTAAGGTCTAGGCATGGCCGAATGGCCAGCCTCCCTATGATCTAAGATAGCATAAAATGAAGATAGCTACCCCGATCTCTCTATCATGATCTAAGAACTAGATGTCCAAAGATGAAAATACAATAGTAAAAGGTCCTACTTATAGAAAACTAGTAACCTAGGGTGTACAGAGATGAGTAAAAGACATAAAAATCCACTTCCGGGCCCACTTGGTGTGTGCTTGGGCTGAGCAATGAAGCATTTTCGTGTAGAGACTCTTCCTGGAGTTAAACGCCAGCTTTAGTGCCAGTTTGGGCGTTTAACTCCCATTTGGGTGCCAGTTCCAGCGTTTAACGCTGGGATTTCTGAGGGTGACTTTGAACGCCGGTTTGGGCCATCAAATCTTGGGCAAAGTATGGACTATCATATATTGCTGGAAAGCCCAGAATGTCTACTTTTCAACGCCGTTGAGAGCGCGCCAATTGGGCTTCTGTAGCTCCAGAAAATCCACTTCGAGTGCAGGGAGGTCAGAATCCAACAGCATCTGCAGCCCTTTTTAGTCTCTGAATCAGATTTCTGCTCAGGTCCCTCAATTTCAGCCAGAAAATACCTGAAATCACAGAAAAACACACAAACTCATAGTAAAGTCCAGAAAAGTGAATTTTAACTAAAAACTAATAAAAATATACTAAAAACTAACTAGATCATACTAAAAACATACTAAAAACAATGCCAAAAAGCGTACAAATTATCCGCTCATCAGTATTCACAATTAAAGATAGAGGCTACGTACCCAATTATGCATGAACTTTGTTATAACGTTCACATCACAATGAACTCTTAGACTTTTGAGGATCTCTTTAAATACTTGATTCTAGAAGTAGTAAGATTTGTTATTTTTCCTTTGATTGCTCTCTTCCTTTCATTCCTCTTTTGTTTCTTTGATTGACCATGACTCTAAGTGTTTTGTCTCAAGACGACCCTTTAGGTTAAGCTTTTAATTAGGACTTCCAAACCAGTTGGTTTTAGGGTATTGGGTGTTGAAACACCCCTAAGAATTTATTTGCTCAGGTCTCTTTTCTTGACACATCTTCATCACAAGCATCTACTAGGATCTTGGCTCTTTGAGCTATTTATTTCTTTTCTTTTATCTTAGTAGTTGATGCTCAGAGCCTTGGGTCTTGCTTACTACTTGGTTCTATGGATATTCAAGGGTCTTCCTTGGCATCTACTTGTTATGTCCTCTATGTCTAATTGTTCATTATGGATCACTCACTTCCATATTTTTATTCATGATTCATACTTGTTCCTCATCTCTTAATTTGAATTAGCTCACTTGGGTCTTAATCTCTTACTCTTGTTTTTCAGCAACTCATCGTTGACTCTTTGTGAAAACAAACTAATTTTTATTGATGCGGTGAACTTAACAAATGACATTTTCTTTCTCAATTTAAAGACTGAAACTTAAAGGACTTATAGCCAGATTCAAACAACTAAGATATCAAGACACTACTAGCAGTAAATTCAGAAAATAGATTTCAACCATGGGACTCAACAACCTTTGCTCATTATATTGCAGCTTCAATGCATAGGCCCCTTCCCCTTATCCTTCTTCTTGGAGGACTCATCACCATCCTTCTTCGTAGAGGCTCCTTCTTGTGCTTGGGTGTCCCTTAGCTTCCAAAAGCCTACCCTCCTCATGAAAGTCCTCTCGTCCTCCTTGTGCTTGGCCAATATCTCCTCTTGCCCAGCACTCAGCTCTTCCATTTCTTGCATGAATGTTGGATAGTTAGGGTTTAGAATGGCTACCACATTACACAAGTGATTCAGCTTTGCTTGTGTGTTTATGTTATATTGTCTCCTTGATGTGGTCCTAGCCTCATAGGGGGACCTAAATTCAGCAAGGTTCATCTGTTGCACTTGTTGTTGCTCCATGATTGTGTTGAGGCTGCCTTGCATTTCTCCCCAATGAAATTGTCCTTGCTGCTCCTTCATATACTCCATACTTCGTTGGAGTTGCTGGATACTCTCTTGCATTTACTCCCATTATTTTTGCTACACCTTAAGTTGAGTGATGTCTTCTTGCATATGGTTGATGTTTCCTTGCATTTGGTGAATGTTCCCTTGCATTTCTTCCCAATTAAAAACTTTTGGAAAATGTGCTTGAAACTGTGGAATTGGTGCTGGCAGTTGTTGATATGGTACTTGAACATATGCTTCTTCTTATTGTGGTGGCCTTTGTGGTCCTTGCACATGAGCCCTATGTTCCCTGGCTCTTTGTAGTGGGTTGATGGCCACCACTTTCTCCATCTTCTTGGCAGTTATTGGGTTGTCTTGATCAACCAAATTTTCATCTATCACCTTCTCTACTCTAGCCTCATCACATAGTCACTAGATAATGCTTGGAAGGGCCAACCTTGTGCTATCTTTGGTGCTTTTCAGCACCCTATAGATGTTGGCTACTATCATCTCCCCCATAGTTATATTCTCCCCTTTCATTATGCTGTAAATCAACACAGCTCTTTCCATAGTTACCTTCGAAGTGTTGGAGGTGGGGTTGAGGGATTACCTCACAAAATCCAGCCACCCTCTAGCTTGAGGGCACAAATCTCTTCTTCTCAGCTGGTTTGGCCTTCCATCTTTGTCATTTGATAAAAGATTTTGAATGAAATAGAGAAAGATATTTTTTTTTTGAAATTGAAATTGAAAGATGAGGATTTGTAACATGTTCATGCAAGAAATGTGGAAAGGGATATGAAAATAAGAAAATCTGAGTTGGGAACAAGAACCTCCTCCCCTTCATGTTCCTGGCATTAAACGCCCATGAGTAGCATGTCTTGGGCGTTTAACGCCCAATTGCTGCCTATTGTGGGCGTTTAAATGCCCAACTAGGTACCCTGGTTGGTGTTTAAATGCTAGTTTGCCTTCCTTACTGGGCATTTAAACGCCCAACCAGGTTCCCTGGTTGGCGTTTAAACGCTAGTTTGCCTTCCTTACTGGGCGTTTAAATACCCAACCAGGTACCCTGGCTGGCGTTTAAACGCCAGAATTCCTTTGTCACTGGGCATTTCTCTAAACGCCCAAAATTGCTCCTTACTGGCGTCTTTCTACTAGGGAGCATCTTTTCTCTATTTTTCACTCTTAATTCTTCTGTAACTATGAATTCCTGTAATGAAAGATAAATTTTGTATCAAACTCTTATAATTACTAGAAAATAGATATGCTTAACCAATGGTTGGGTTGCCTCCTAGCAAGCGCTTCTTTATTGTCTTTAGCTGGACCTCACTGAATGTTATTCTAGTATCAGTTTTGAGCACTCTTGCTCAATATTGCTTTCAAGATAGTGTTTGACTCTTTGTCCATTAACAATGAATTTTTTATCAGAGTCAGTATCTTGAAGCTCCACATATCCATATGGTGACACACTTGTAATCACATATGGTCCCCTCTACCGGGATTTTAATTTCCCCGGGAATAATTTGAGTCTAGAGTTGAATAGCAGGACCTTTTGTCCTGGTTCAAAGACTCTGGATGACAATTTCTTGTCATGCCATCTTTTTGCTTTCTCCTTGTAAATTTTTGCATTTTCGAAATCATTGAGCCTGGACTCCTCTAACTCATTCAATTGGAGCAATCTTTTCTCTCCAACTAATGTAGCATCAAGGTTTAAGAATCTGGTTGCCCAGTAGGCTTTGTGTTCCAGTTCCACGGGCAGATGACAGGCTTTGCCATACACAAGTTGGTATGGGAAAGTTCCGATAGGAGTCTTGAATGCTGTTCTGTATGCCCACAGAGCATCATCCAAGCTTTTTGCCCAATCCTTTCTACGGGCCATCACACTCCATTCCAGGATTCTTTTAGTTCTCTATTCGAGACCTCAGCTTGCCCATTTGTCTGTGGATGGTATGGAGTTGCTACTTTGTGGCTAATTTCATATCGGACCATAGCAGAGTAAAGCTGTTTATTGTAGAAATGAGTGCCTCCATCACTGATTATTGCTCTGGAGACACCAAATCTACTAAAGATGTGTTTCTGGAGGAACTTTATCACTGTTTTAGCATCACTAGAGGGTGTTGCAATTGCCTCTACCAATTTAGATACATAGTCTACTGCCACCAGAATATAAGTGTTTGAGTATGAAGGCGGGAAAGGTCTCATGAAGTCAATACCCCATACGTCAAAAAATTCAATCTCTAAGATCCCTTGCTGAGACATGGCGTAACCATGAGACTGATTACCAGCTCTCTGGCAACTGTCACAGTACCATACAAACTCTCGGGAGTCTTTATAGAGAGTAGGCCAGTAGAAGCCGCATTGCAGGACTTTTGTGGCTGTTCGCTCACTTCCGAAATGTCATCCATATTGTGATCCATGGCAATGCCAAAGGATCCTCTGCGCTTCTTCTCTAGGTATGCACCTACGGATTAATCCGTCTGTGCCTCTCTTAAAGAGATATGGTTCATCCCACAAGTAGTACTTTGCATCAGAAATTAATTTTTTCGTTTGCTGCCTGCTGTACTCTTTGGGTATGAACCTTGCAACCTTATAGTTTGCAATGTCTGCAAACCATGGTACTTCTTGAATGGCAAAGAGTTGCTCATCCAGAAAAGTTTCAGAGATCTCTGTGATGGGGAAGGACGCCCCTTCTACTGGTTCTATCCAGGACAGGTGATCAGCCACTTGGTTTTCTGTCCCTTTTCTATCTCTTATTTCTATATCAAACTCTTGCAAAAGCAACACCCACCTTATGAGCCTGTGTTTTGAATCCTGCTTTGTGAGTAGATTTTTAAGAGCAGCATGATCAGTGTACACAATCACCTTTGATCCTACCAAGTAGGATCTGAACTTGTCAATGGCATAAACCACTGCAAGCAATTCCTTTTTTGTGGTTGTGTAATTCTTCTGTGCATCATTTAGGACACGGCTGGCATAATAAATGACATGTAAAAGTTTATCATGCCACTGTCCCAATACTGCACCAATGGCATGGTCACTGGCATCACACATCAGTTCGAATGGTAATGTCCAATTTGGTACAGAAATAACTGGTGCTGTAACCAGCTTGGCTTTCAGGGTCTGAAACGCCTGCAGACACTCTGTGTCAAATATAAATGGTGTGTCAGCAGCTAGCAGATTACTTAGAGGTTTTGCAATTTTTAAAAAATACTTTATAAACCTCTTATAGAATCCTGGATGCCCCAGAAAGCTTCTGATTGCCTTAACATTGGCAGGTGGTGGTAATTTTTCAATTACCTCTACCTTAGCTTGATCTACCTCTATTCCTCTGTTCGAGATTTTGTGCCCAAGGATGATCCCTTCTGTCACTATAAGGTGGCATTTTTCCCAGTTCAACACCAGGTTAGTCTCTTGGCACCTCTTTAGAACAAGAGTCAGGTGATCAAGACAGGAGCTGAATGAGTCTCCATATACTGAGAAGTCATCCATGAAGACTTCCAAAAATTTCTCCACCATATCAGAGAAAATAGAGAGCATGCATCTCTGAAAGGTTGCAGGTGCATTACACAGCCCAAATGGCATTTTTCTGTAGGCAAATACTCCAGATGGGCATGTGAATGTTATTTTCTCTTGATCCTGGGGATCTACTGCAATTCTGTTGTAGCCTGAATAGCCATCCAAAAAGCAGTAATAATCATGACCTGCTAGTCTTTCTAGCATTTGGTCTATGAATGGTAAAGGAAAATGATATTTTCTGGTGGCTGTATTGAGTCTTCTGTAGTCAATATACATGCGCCACCCTGTAGCTGTTCTTGTGAGAACCAGTTCATTTTTCTCATTATGAACCACTATCATGCCTCCCTTCTTGGGGACGACTTGGACAGGGCTCACCCAGGGGCTATCAGAAAATGAATAAATAATCCCAGCCTCTAGTAATTTAGTGACCTCTTTCTGCACCACTTCCTTCATGGCTGGATTCAGCCGCCTTTGTGGTTGAACCATTGGCTTAGCATTATCCTCCAAGAGAATCCTGTGCATGCATCTGGCTGGGCTAATGCCCTTAAGATCACTTATGGACCACCCAAGAACTGTCTTGTGTGTCCTTAGCACTTGAATCAACGCTTCCTCTTCCTGTGGCTTTAAGGTAGAACTTATGATCACAGGAAAATTGTTGTCTTCTGATGAGCGGATAATTTATACGCTTTTTGGCATTCTTTTTAGTATGTTTTTAGTATGTTTTAATTAGTTTTTATTATATATTTTATTAGTTTTTAGTTAAAATTCACTTTTCTGGACTTTACTATGAGCTTGTGTGTTTTTCTGTGATTTCAGGTATTTTCTGGCTGAAATTGAGGGTCTTGAGCAAAAATCTGACTCAGAGGCTGAAAAGGACTGCAGATGCTGTTGGATTCTGACCACCCTGCACTCGAAGTGGATTTTCTGGAGCTACAGAAGCCCAATTGGCGCGCTCTCAATGGCATTGGAAAGTAGACATCCTGGGCTTTCCAGCAATATATAATAGTGCATGCTTTTCCCGAGATTTGATGGCCCAAACCGGCGTTGCAAATCAGCTTCAGAATTCCCAGCGTTTAACGCCGGGACTGGCATAAGAATTGGAGTTAAACGCCCAAACTGGCATAAAAGCTGGCGTTTAACTCCAGAAAAAGTCTCTACACATAAAAGCTTCAATGCTCAGCCCAAGCACACACCAAGTGGACCCCGGAAGTGGATTTTTACGTCATTTACTCATTTCTGTATACCCTAGGCTACTAGTTCACTATTAATAGGATCTTTTGACATTGTATCAGTACCTCATGACACTTTACACGTTTCTCATTGTATCTTCTACAGCATGAGTCTCTAAACCCCATGGTTGGGGGTGAGGAGCTCTGCTGTGTCTTGATGGATTAATGCAATTACTACTGTCTTTCATTCAATCACGCTTGCTTCTATTCTAAGATATCACTTGTTCTTCAACTTGATGAATGTGATGATCCGTGACACTCATCATCATTCTCACTTATGAACGTGTGCCTGACAACCACCTCCGTTCTACTTTAGATTGAGTGAATATCTCTTGGATTCTTTAATTAGAATCTTCGTGGTATAAGCTAGAATTGATGGCGGCATTCAAGAGAATCCGGAAGGTCTAAACCTTGTCTGTGGTATTCTGAGTAGGATTCAAGGATTGAATGACTGTGATGAGCTTCAAACTCCTGAGGGCTGGGCGTTAGTGACAGACGCAAAAGAATCACTGGATTCTATTCCAACCCGATTGAGAACCGACAGATGATTAGCCGTGCTGTGACAGAGCGCGTTGAACATTTTCACTGAGAGGATGGGAGGTAGCCATTGACAATGGTGAAACCCTACATACAGCTTGCCATGGAAGGAGTCTTGTGTGCATGAAGAAGAAGACAGTAGGAAAGCAGAGATTCAGAAGATAGAGCATCTCCAAAACCTCAACCTATTCTCCATTACTGCAAAACAAGTACTTATTGCATGTTCTTTTACTTTTCACAATCAAACCTGATAATTATTGATATCCTGACTAAGAGTTACAAGATAACCATAGCTTGCTTCAAGCCGACAATCTCCGTGGGATCGACCCTTACTCACGTAAGGTATTACTTGGACGACCCAGTGCACTTGCTGGTTAGTTGTGCGGAATTGCAAAAGTGTGATTGCAATTTTGTGCACCATCTTCTCCTAGAAATACATGTTTCAGGGATGGTGGCAGTGGTTTGAGCTCTGGTTTGGGGAATTTTCCTCTGATTGAGGAGTTTTCAGAGGTTCTTCTAATTCCTCTGGCCCCTCCAGGTCAAGCTGAACATCTTTAAATATGTCCTCTAGCTTTGATTCGAGACTCTCAGTCATATTGACTTCTTCTACTAGAGAGTCAATAAGATCCACTCTCATGCAGTCTTTTGGTGTGTTTGGATACTGCATATCTTTGATAGCGTTCAACTTAAACTCATCCTCATTGACTCTTAGGGTCACTTCCCCTTTTTGGACATCAATGAGGGTGTGTCCAGTTGCTAGGAATGGTCTTCCTAGAATGAGAGTTGCACTCTTTGTGCTCCTCCATTTACAGCACTACAAAGTCAGTGGGGAAGGCAAATGGCCCAACCTTGACAATCATGTCCTCGATTATGCTTAATGGGTATTTAATGGAGCCATCAGCAAGTTGAAGATAGATCCGGGTTGGTTTGATCTCTTCGGTCAAACCAAGCTTTCTGATAGTGGATGCAGGGATTAGGTTTATACTTGCCCCAAGATCACATAGAGCTGTCTTGGTGCAAATCCCTTCTAATGTGCATAGTATCATAAAGCTTCCAGGATCCTTGAGCTTCTCTGGTAAGCTTTTTAGAATGACTGCACTGCATTCCTCAGTGAGAAAAACTTTTCAGTTTCTCTCCAATCCTTCTTATGGCTTAAGATTTCTTTCATGAACTTAGCATAAGAGGGTATTTGCTCAAGTGCTTCTGCAAACGGAATCTTTATTTTAAGAGTCTTGAGATAGTCTGCAAAGTGAGCAAATTGCTTATCCTGTTCTGCTTGGCAGAGTTTTTGTGGATAAGGTATTTTGGCTTTATATTCTTCAACCTTGGTTGCTGCAGGTTTATTTCCTATAGAAGCAAGCTGAGACGTGTTCTTGAGGAAGTTATTATCAGCACTTGCGGGTGTCTGATCCTCTACTGACATTTGAACGCCAGGATTGGGTGTTGGATTGGCGTTTAACACCGGATTCCTACCCTGTTCTGGCGTTTGAACGCCAGGATTAAACATGGAATTGGCGTTTGACGCCAACTTTTCACCCTTTTCTGGCGTTTGAACGCCAGAACTGGGCGTCCACTGGGCGTTTAATGCTAGTTTGTCACCTTTTTCTGGCATTTGGATGCCAGAATAATTCCTCTTTGGGCTCTTACTGTCCTCAAAGGGATTTTGGGTAGTATTCTGTACATCCTCCGTCAGCTGTTCTTTCTTTGACTTTCTGTTGCTTTGAGTTAATGTATTTAATGTTTTTCCACTCTTTAATTGAACAGCTTGACATTCTTCTATTATTTGTTTAGATAACTGTTGTCTTATTAGCATCCCGAATATCTTGTAACTTTTCTTTAAATTTTGCTAACTGTTTTGTCAGAGCAAGTAATTGTTGTTTGAGTTTAGCAGCTTTTTCTAGAGGACTAAGGTCAGTAGATACTGCTTTAGCCTCTTCCTTCATGGAAGACTCACTGCTCAAGTACAGATGCTGATTTCTAGCAACAGTATCTATAAGCTCATGAGCCTCTTCAATTGTCTTTCCCATGTGTATAGATCCACCAGCTGAGTTGTCTAGATATATCTAAGCTTTTTCGGTAAGCCTATAATAGAAGATGTCTAACTGCACCCATTCTGAAAACATTTCAGAGGGGCATTTTCTCAGCATCTCTCTGTACCTCTCCCATGCGTTGTAAAGGGATTCATTATCCTCTTGTTTAAAGCCTTGGATGTCCAGTCTTAGCTGTATCATCCTCTTGGGAGGGGAATATTGATTCAGAAATTTTTCTGACAACTGTTTTTATGTCCTTATACTAGCCTTAGGTTGATTATTTAACCACCTCTTAGCTTGATCTTTTACAGCAAATGGAAACAGTAATAATCTGTAGACATCCTGGTCTACTTCTTTATCATGTACTGTGTCAGCAATTTGTAAAAACTGTGCCAAAAACTCAGGAGGTTCTTCCTGTGGAAGACCATAATACTGGCAATTTTACTGCACCATGATAATGAGCTGAGGATTCAACTCAAAACTACTGACTCCGATGAAGGGTATACAGATACTACTCCCACATGAAGCAGTAGCGGGGTTAGCATATGACCCCAGAGTCTTTCTGGACTGTTCATTTCTACATAGTTCCATGATGGAGAAAGGGAGATGATGTGGATTTATTTTATTTATTTTATTATATATATATTTCGAAATAATAATAATAAATAAAAATTGGAAAGTAAAAAAAAAAAGATATGATTGAAAATATATGATTGAAAAACAAATTAAAAGATTTGATTTTGAAAATTAATGACTAATTTAATGCAAAATTTTTGAAAATTTGAGGAAAATACCAAGGAATACCAAACTTAAAAATTTTAAGATCAAAACGCAAGAAAGACTCAAGAACATAGAAAGAACACCAAACTTAAAATTTTTAGAAAACCAAAAATAAATTTTCGAAAATTAAATAAAAACTAACAAGAAAACACCAAACTTAAAGCATGAAACTAGACTTAAACAGAAAATCTAAAAGAAAAATAAAAATTTTTGAAAAGATTTTGAAAAGAAAATAAAAGACTCTGACTCAAAAGACAAAATTTTCCTAATCTAAGCAACAAGATGAACCGTCAGTTGTCCAAACTCGAACAATCCCCGACAACGGTGCCAAAAACTTGGTGCACGAAATTGCAATCACACTTGCAATTCCGCACAACTAACCAGCAAGTGCACTGGGTCGTCCAAGTAATACCTTACGTGAGTAAGGGTCGATCTCACGGAGATTGTCAGCTTGAAGCACGCTATAGTTACCTTGTAACTCTTAGTTAGGAGAATATCAATGAAAAGGGTTTTGTTTGCAATAACATAAAAGAGCATGAAATAAAAAGTACTTGTGATTCAATAATGGAGAACAGGTTGGAGTTTTGGAGATGCTCTGTCATATAAATCTTTGCTTTCCTACTGTCTTCTTCTTCACACACGCAAGGTTCTTTCCAAGGCAAGCTATGTGTAGGGTGTCACCGTTGTCAATGGCTACTTCCCATCCTCTCAGTGAAAATGGTCCATGTGCGCTGTCACCGCACGGCTAATCATCTGTCGATTCTCGATCATGTTGGAATAGAATCCAGTGATCCTTTTGCGTCTGTCACTACGCCCAACACTCGCAAGTTTGAAGTTCGTCACGGTCACCCCTTCCCAAATCCTACTCGGAATACCACAGACAAGGTTTAGACTTTCCGGATCCCAGGAATGGCCGCCAACAATCCTAGCTTATTCCACGAAGACTCCGATCTTTCGGAATGGAGGCTAAGAGATATACATTCAATCTAAGATAGAATGGAGGTGGTTGTCAGGCACGTGTTCATAAGTTGAGAATGGTGATGAGTGTCACGGATCATCACATTCATAATGTTTAAGTGCGAGTGAATATCTTAGAACGGAAGCAAGCGTGATTGAATAGAAAATAATGGTAATTGCATTAATCCATCGAGACACTACTGAAGGTGCTACTGCTGCTACTGAAGAAGAGGGTCCTGCCACTGCTGTGGAAGATGAAGGTCTAGCTGCCTCTATTGCAGCTCTAGCTCGAGATCGGCTCATGAATGGGAGCTTTTCGTGTACCCACATACCCTACAGAATAGTAACCTCCTTGTCGTCGTCGTTTGGGGGTGGTGGTAACACATCATCGTCCCTCCATGGAGCGCCAGCTAACTCACTCATCCTAGTGACCAATAAGGAAAATGAAAGTAAGCCCCGGATATGTGCTAGCTACATGCATCTATGGATCAACCGGGGGAAGTATACCTCTTTCCCCTCCATAACACAGCCGATCAGGAGGAGCATGTCCATGGGGATCTTAGAAAAATGGGTCGTAGGCATGACATAGTAGGTAAATATCTGTTGCCACGTCCTAGCCTCTCAAGATAGATAAGCAAATAACATCCCCTTGGGCCTCTTGTTGTTAGCATCCATCACCCAAGGGGCGTCTGGGGTGGCAATAACGTTCTTCCGAGCCTCACAATCAAAGGTCATAGCAGTAATCACTATCTCTGCCAGTTGGTATGCACATGTATCACTAGTTCGAGGTAGGCAATGCAATACATCCTCAATGTGAGTCTCAGTAACAAAGATCAGTCCGCCCCGTAAGTGGATAGAATCAAGAGTCGCTGATGACATGTCATCATGTCATGTTTTTCTATACTTTTTCATACAAGAAATTAATGATTTATGCTTAAATATTGAATGATTTTGTACTTAATTGGTATATTTCTTTGACCTTTTAATTTTATAAATCATGTAGGAAATAAGAAGAAAAAGAAGCAAAGAAGCACAAAATAAGTTAAAAAGGAGAAAAAAAGAGCTTTGGGGCACACTTTGAAGTTGGAGCACACTTTGGAGCCTTAGGCCATGCTTTTAAAAGCGTGGCTGATGAGCGGATAATTTATACGCTTTTTGGCATTGTTTTTAGTATGTTTTTAGTATGTTTTAGTTAGTTTTTATTATATTTTTATTAGTTTTTATTTAAAATTCACTTTTCTGGACTTTACTATGAGTTTGTGTGTTTTTCTGTGATTTCAGGTATTTTCTGGCTGAAATTGAGGGACCTGAGCAAAAATCTGATTCAGAGGCTGAAAAGGACTGCAGATGCTGTTGGATTCTGACCTCCCTGCACTCGAAGTAGAATTTCTGGAGCTACAAAAGCCCAATTGGCGCGTTCTTAATTGCGTTGGAAAGTAGACATCCTGGGATTTCCAGCAATGTTTAATAGTCCATGCTTTGCTCGAGGTTTGATGGCCCAAACAGGCGTTCCAAGTCAGCTTAAGAATTCTGGCGTAAAACGCCGGAACTGGCACAAGGATGGGAGTTAAACGCCCAAACTGGCACAAAAGCTGGCGTTTAACTCCAAGAAAAGTCTCTACACATGAAAGCTTCAATGCTCAGCCCAAGCACACACCAAGTGGGCCCAGAAGTGGATTTTTATGTCATTTACTCATCTTTGTAAACCCTAAGCTACTAGTTCTCTACAAATAGGACCTTTTGCTATTGTATTTGGGGAGATTTTTCGATCATGTTTTGATGATTGAACCCTCTTTGGGAGGCTGGCCATTCAGCCATGCCTAGACCTTGTTCTTATGTATTTTCAACGGTGGAGTTTCTACACACCATAGATTAAGGTGTGGAGCTCTGCTGTACCTCGAGTATTAATGCAATTACTATTGTTCTTCTATTCAATTCAGCTTATTCTTGTTCTAAGATATTCATTCTTACCCAAGAACATGATGAATGTGATGATTATGTGATGCTCATCATCATTCTCACTTATGAACGCGTGCCTGACAACCACTTCCATTCTACAAGTAAAACAAGGCTTGAATGTTTATCTCTTGGATTCCTTAATCAGAATCTTCGTGGTATAAGCTAGAATTGATGGCGGCATTCAAGAGAATCTGGAAGGTCTAAACCTTTTCTGTGGTATTCTGAGTAGGATTCAAGGATTGAATGACTGTGACGAGCTTCAAACTCCTGAAGGCTGGGCGTTAGTGACAGACGCAAAAGAATCACTGGATTCTATTCCAACCTGATTGAGAACCGACAGATGATTAGCCGTGCTGTGACAGAGCGCGTTGAACATTTTCACTGAGAGGACGGGATTGTAGCCACTGACAACGGTGATGCCCAACATACAGCTTGCCATGGAAAGCAGTAAGAGGGATTGGATGAAGATAGTAAGAAAGCAGAGAGACGAAAGGGACAAAGCATCTCCATATGCTTATCTGAAATTCTCACCAATGAATTGCATAAGTATCTCTATCTTTATTTTATGCTTTATTCATAAATCATCTATAACCATTTGAATCTTCCTGACTGAGATTTACAAGATGAACATAGCTTGCTTCATACCAACAATCTCCGTGGGATCGACCCTTACTCGCGTAAGGTTTATTATTTGGACGACCTAGTGCACTTGCTGGTTAGTTGTGGGAAGTTGTGATAAAGAATTGAGATTGCAATTGAGCGTACCATGTTGATGGCGCCATTGATGATCACAATTTCATGCACCAAGCTTTTGGCGCCGTTGCCGGGGATTGTTTGAGTTTGGACAACTGACGGTTCATCTTGTTGCTTAGATTAGGTATTTTTCTTCAGAGTTTTTAAGAATGAATTCTAGAGTTTCAAGGTGATGTTCTTATCATCACCAAAGCTGATTGATTCTCATCAATTTAGCTCTTGAATGCAATGTTCTGCTGAAGCTTGGCTAGCCATGTCTAATTTCTTTAGACTGAAGCTTTAGACTAACATTGCATGATTCCTGGAATTCTTATTAAAAATTTTGAATCTCTTTATTTTCTTTTCCATATAATTTTCAAAAAATCCAAAAAAATTATAAAATCTTAAAACCAAAAATATTTTTATATTTCTTTTTTGAGTCTAGTGTCTCATTTTAAGTTTAGTGTCAATTGCATGTTTCTGTTCTTCTTGCATTTTTCGAATTCATTCATGTGTCTTCATTGATCTTCAAGTTGTTCTTGATGATTTACTTGCTCTGATCTTTAAATTCTCTTGTCTTGAGTGTTTTGTTGTTTCTCATATGCATTCTCAATTTGTTAGTGTCAATAGTATACAAACTTCTAAGTTTGGTGTCTTGCATGCATTGCTTGTTTGATTTTAGTTTTCCATGTTTAGTTGCATTTTGCTTGTTCATTAAAAATCCAAATTTTTTTTAATTTGTGTCTTTTCAAGTCAATAATATAGAGAATTGAAGATTCAGAACATACAGCAGAGGAATTACACAGAAAAAGATGGGCGTTCAAAATGCCCAGTGAGGAAGGAAAACTGGCGTTTAAACGCCAGCCAGGGTGCCTGGCTGGGCGTTTAACGCCCAAAAGGGTAGCATTTTGGGCGTTAAACGCCAGAATGGATACCATTTTGGGCGTTTAACGCCAGGATGGCACAAGAGGAAAGATTTTGTTTTTAATGCAAATTTTTTTTAAGTTTTCATAATTTTTCAAAATCAAATCTTTTTCAAATCATATCTTTTCAATCATATCTTTTCAAAATCAATTTCTTTCCATTTTTCAAAAATACTTGCTAACAATTAATGATTTAATTCAACATTTCAAGTGTGTTGCCTTTTCTGTTGAGAAAGGTTTAATGTCTGAATCATATCTTTTAAATTTCTTGTTAGCCAAGTCATTAATTTTAAAATTCAAATCTTTTTAAATTGTTTTTCAATCATATCTTTTCAATCAAATCTTTTTAAAACCCATAACTTTTCAAGCATATCTTCTTAATCACATCTTCTTCAAAATAGTTTTGAATCATATCTTTTTGATTTCTAATTTCAAAATCTTTTTCAAATTTCACTTAATTTCTTTCCCAATCTTAGTTTTCGAAAATCAATTACCATTTTTAAAAATTTCTTTTAATTAATTCACTTTAATTTTCAAAAATTTCTTTCCCTCTTCTCACATCCTTCTATTTATGGACTAGCACTCCTCCTCAATGCACAATTCGAACTCTATCTCTCTTGATAAGTTCGAATTCTTCTACCTTCTCCTTCTATTCTTCTTTTCCTCTGACACATCAAGGAATCTCTATATTGTGACATAATGGATTCCATATTTTCCTGTTCTCTTCTCTTTCATATGAGCAGGAACAAAGACAAAAGCATTCTTGTTGAGGCTGACCCTGAACCTGAAAGGACCCTGAAGCGAAAGCTAAGAGAAGCTAGAGCACAACTCTCTGTAGAGGACCTAACAGAAATCTTCAAACAAGAAGAACCTATGGCAGCCGAACACAACAACAATGCCAACAATGCAAGGAAGGTGCTGGGTGACTTTACTGCACCTACTCCCGACTTCTATGGGAGAAGCATCTCTATCCCTACCATCGTAGCAAACAACTTTGAGCTTAAGCCTCAATTAGTTTCTCGAATGCAACAGAATTGCAAGTTTCATGGACTTCCATTAGAAGATCCTCATCAGCTTTTTGCTGAGTTCTTGCAAATCTGTGACACTGTCAAGACCAATGGGGTTGACCCTAAGGTCTACAGACTTATGCTATTCCCTTTTGCTGTAAGAGATAGAGCTAAAATATGGTTAGACTTACAACATAAAGAAAGCCTGAACTCTTGGGAAAAGCTAGTCAATGCCTTCTTGGCAAAGTTCTTTCCACCTCAAAAATTTAGTAAGCTTAGAGTGGAAGTCCAAACCTTCAGACAGAAGGAAGGTGAATCCCACTATGAAGCTTGGGAAAGATACAAACAATTGATCAGAAAGTGTCCTTCTGACATGCTTTCTGAATGGAGCATCATAGGTATCTTCTATGATGGTATGTCTAAACTGTCCAAGATGTCATTAGACAGCTCTGCTGAAGGATCTCTTCATCTGAAGAAAACACCTGCAGAAGCTCAAGAACTCATTGAAATGGTTGCAAATAACCAATTCATGTACACTTCTGAAAGGAATCCTGTGAACAATGGGATGAATCAGAAGAAAAGAATTCTTGAGATTGATACTCTGAATGCCATACTGGCTCAGAACAAAATATTGACTCAGCAAGTCAATATGATTTCTCAAAGTCTGTTTGGAATGTAAGCTGCACCAGGCAGTGCTAAGGACGAGAACCCTTCAATGGAAGAGGTGAATTACATAGGAGAACCTTATGGAAACACCTATAATCCATCATGGAGAAATCATCCAAATCTCTCATGGAAGGATCAACAGAGACCTGAACAAGGTTTCAACAACAACAATGGTGGAAGAAACAGGTTTGGCAATGGCAAGCCTTTTCCATCATCTTCTCAGCAACAGACAGAGAATTCTAAGTAGAGCCACTCTGACTTAGCAACCATGGTCTCTGATCTAATAAAAACCACTCAAAGTTTCATGACTGAAACAAGGTCCTCCATTAGAAACTTGGAGGCACAAGTGGGTCAGTGATGAGCGGATAATTTGTACGCTTTTTGGCATTGTGTTTAGTATGTTTTTAGTATGTTTTAGTTAGTTTTTATTATATTTTTATTAGTTTTTAGTTAAAATTCACTTTTCTGGACTTTACTATGAGTTTGTGTGTTTTTCTGTGATTTCAGGTATTTTCTGGCTGAAATTGAGGGACCTGAGCAAAAATCTGATTCAAAGGCTGAAAAGGACTGTAGATGCTTTTGGATTCTAACCTCCCTGCACTCGAAGTGGATTTTCTGGAGCTACAGATACCTAATTGGCGCGCTCTCAACGGCGTTGGAAATTAGACATCCTGGGCTTTCCCTCAATGTATAATAGTCCATACTTTGCCCGAGATTTCATGGCCCAAACTGGCGTTCCAAATCAGCTCAAAACTGCCCGGCGTTAAACGCCGGAACTGGCACAAGAATGGGAGTTAAACGCCCAAACTGGCACAAGAATGGGAGTTAAACGCCCAAACTGGCACAAAAGCTGGTGTTTAACTCCAAGAAAAGTCTCTACACATGAAAGCTTCAATGCTCAGCCCAAGCACACACCAAATGGGCCCGGAAGTGGATTTTTATGTCATTTACTCATCTTTGTAAACCCTAGGCTAATAGTTCTCTACAAATAGGACCTTTTGCTGTTGTATTTTCATCTTTTGATCACTTTAGATCTTATATCAGATCTTGGTTCTTCTGGTTCCCTCTCTAGGGCCAAAGCCAATGATTACTATTATCACTTATGTATTTTTAACGGTGGAGTTTCTACACACCATAGATTAAAGTGTGGAGCTCTGCTGTACCTCGAGTATTAATGCAATTACTATTGTTCTTCTATTCAATTCAGCTTATTCTTGTTCTAAGATATTCATTTGCACCCAAGAACATGATGAATGTGATGATTATGTGACACTCATCATCATTCTCACTTATGAACGAGTGCCTGACAACCACTTCTGTTCTACAAGCAAACAAGGCTTGAATGTTTATCTCTTGGATCCCTTAATCGGAATCTTCGTGGTATAAGCTAGAATTGATGGCGACATTCAAGAGAATCCGAAAGGTCTAAACCTTGTCTGTGGTATTCTGAGTAGGATTCAATGATTGAATGACTGTGACGAGCTTCAAACTGCTGAAGGCTGGGCGTTAGTGACAGACGCAAAGGAATCAATAGATTCTATTCCAACCTGATTGAGAACCGACAGATGATTAGCTGTGCCATGACAGGGTGCATTGAACTTTTTCACTGAGAGGACGGGATTGCAGCCACTGACAACAGTGATGCCCAACATACAGCTTGCCATGGAAAGGAGTAAGAAGCATTGGATGAAGATAGTAGGAAAGCAGAGAGACAGAAGGGACAAAGCATCTCTATACGCTTATCTGAAGTTCTCACCAATGAATTACATAAGTAAATCTATCTTTATGCCTTATTCGTATATCATCCATAACCTTTTGAATCTGCCTGACTAAGATTTACAAGGTAACCATAGTTTGCTTCATACCAATAATCTCCGTGGGATCAACCCTTACTCGCATAAGGTTTATTACTTGGACGACCCAGTACACTTGCTGGTTAGTTGTGCGAAGTTGTGATAAAGAGTTGAGATTGCAATTGAGCGTACCATGTTGATGGCGCCATTGATGATCACAATTTCGTGCACCAAGTTTTTGGCGCCGTTGCCGGGGATTGTTGAGTTTGGACAACTGACGGTTCATCTTGTTGCTTAGATTAGGTATTTTTCTTTAGAGTTCTTAAGAATGAATTCTAGTGTTTCACGGTGATGTTCTTATCATCACCAAAGCTGATTGATTTTCATCAATTTAGCTCTTGAATGCAATGTCCTGCTGAAGCTTGGCTAGCCATGTCTAATTCCTTTAGACTAAAGCTTTAGACTAACATTGCATGATTCCTGGAATTCTCATTAAGAATTTTGATACCTTTATTTTCTTTTCCACTTAATTTTCGAAAAAAACCAAAAAAATTACAAAATCATAAAAACCAAAAATATTTCTTGTTTGAGTCTAGTGTCTCATTTTAAGTTTGGTGTCAATTGCATGTTTCTGTTCTTCTTGCATTTATCATGTGTCTTCATTGATCTTCAAGTTGTTCTTGATGATTTACTTGCTCTGATCTTTAAATTCTCTTGTTTTGTGTGCTTCTCATATGCATTCTCAATTTGTTAGTGTCAGTAGTATACAAACTTCTAAGTTTGGTGTCTTGCATGCATTGTTTATTTGATTTTAGTTGCATTTTGATTTTTCCTCATCATTAAAAATCCAAAAAAATTTTTAATTTGTGTCTTTTCAAGTCAAAAATACAGAGAATTGAAGATTCAGAACATACAGCAGATGAATTACAAAGAAAAAGGCTGGACGTTCAAAACACCCAGTGAAGAAGGAAAACTGGCGTTTAAACGCCAGCCAGGGTGCCTGGTGATCGGGGTAAAACTTGTCTCTCAACAAATGCCCATTCGGCAAGTGTACCGAATTTGTCGTCAAGTAAAAACTCACAATAGAGTGAGGTCGAATCCCACAGGGATTGATTGATCAAGCAACTTTAATTAGAGGAATGATCTAGTTGAGCGAATCCATGAATAGAGTTGATAATTGCAGAAATTAAAATGGCAAGAAAGTAAATGACTGAAAGTAAATAGCAGAATTGTAAATGGGAATGGGGGAATTGCTCATAAAAGTAAATTGCAGAAAATAAAGAGAATGGGTAAGATCAGAAATGGGGAGTTCATTGGGCTTAGGAGATGTTGCATTCTCCGGATCAATTTCATTTTCATCTCTTCCTCAATCAATGCACTCATTGATCTCCTTGGCAATCTTAAGTGATTGAATCACAATTTCTTGCAATTCAATCTCTCAAATCTTGATCAATAGCCAATTCCTTGGTCAATTGCTCATGAGAAGAGATGAAGTGTGGTCACTGATTATACCACATGCACTTCCCAAATCAAATGCTTAGAGGGTTATAGCCACATACCCATCCACACTCAATTTGGTCCAGCATGAGAAAGCATTTCTAGCTAATCTCTTCATTCCTCTTTCAAGGATCCGAAGAGATCCATGTTTGAATAGCTTCTTTTCCAAGATAACTATCCAATTGGATGAAGATCGAAAGCTTTCAAGTAAAATCAAAAGGAAAGATAGAAGAAGAATAAGAAAATTAGTATTGATCCATCAAATTACAATAGAGCTCCCTAACCCAATGAAAGGGGTTTAGTTGTTCATAGCTCTAGAAATCAAAATCAAAGATGGAGAATACATGATAAAGCTAGAAGTACCCAGAAAGTAAATACAAAGAGTAGTTCTCTTTTCTAGCTCCTCCCAAAAAGCCCCTATCTATTTCAAAACTACTCTATATATACTACTCTTCTCAGCTTCTAGTTAGCTCTTCAAGTCTTGGGCTTCTGGATCTTTGAGTTTGAAGCAGTTCCTTTCTTCATTTGGGCTTGGCTTACTTGCAGAGAGAAAGTGTGAAGTGGGCAGAGACTTTAGCTCAAGACGTTAGGGGTGTTTAACAGTTAGTGAAAATACAAGTTCGAGAACGTTAGTGACACTTAACATTGTCACTAACGTTGCCATGCACCCCTTTGCCTCACGTTAAAGCCCACGTTAACTGGGTTAACGTGGCTTTTAACGTTGCCTTGTTAGCCTTCGAGAACGTTAGTGACACTCAACATTGTCACTAACGTTCAAGTGTGCCCCTTCTTGCTTCACGTTAAAGCTCACGTTAACTAGGTTAACGTGGCTTCTAACGTGGCTTTTGCCAACCTTCGAGAACGTTAGTAACACTCAACATTGTCACTAACGTTCAAGTGTGCCCCTAGGTCTCACGTTAGAGTCCATATTAACTAGGTTAACGTGGCTTCTAACGTGGCCATTCTTAGCCATCCCAACGTTAGTGACATTGTTGAGTGTCACTAACGTTGGCTCATTCTTCATTCCTCATTGTTAGCTTCCACGTTAACCAAGTTAACGTGGAAGTTAACATGGCTCTTGGGGGTTGTGTGGTTGCTCCAACGTTAGTGACAATGTTGAGTGTCACTAACGTTGTCGACAACTCTCCATCTCTTACGTTAGCTAACATGGCTCTTTGCACCTTAGGCCAACGTTAGTGACAATGTTGAGTGTCACTAACGTTGGCTTCTCTTCCCCCTTTAACGTTAGAGGCCACGTTAACTAGGTTAACGTGGCCATTTGTGAGCAATTGCCAACGTTAGTGACAATGTTAAGTGTCACTAACGTTGTATCAACTTCTCTTCTCCACGTTAGAGTTTACGTTAACTTAGTTAACGTGACTCTTTAACGTGGGCATTGATGGCTTTTGAGAGTATTTTTTTTTTGAAATTACTTTTCTCCTTAACTTTGCAAGTTACCTCCCATTCCTTACTTCCTTTGGTCCTGAAATCAAGCAATAGAGTGCATCAAAGTTCTAGTCCAAGTCATGGGTAATGCAATATACAATTTTGTCATTAAAATCATGCAAAAAAACCTCATGAAATAATGTAAAATGTACAATGTATGCTTGAATCAAGGTCTGAGTGAATATCTGCCCAAAACTAGCTTATTTCCTAAGAAAATGCATGAAACTACCTTAAAAGTAGTGAAGAAAAGGTCAGTGAAACTGGCCAAAATGCCCTGGCATCACAACACCAAACTTAAAGCTTGCTTGTCCCTAAGCAAGTACTGGAACAAGAGAATGATGAATGGAATGCCAAGAGTAATGAGTCATTCTTGTGGAAGTCATGTCCCTGGTTTTATGGTGTTTCATGCATAGCAACTTAGGTTCATTCCTAGCTTTCAGACCTTTATCATGTCCTAGAATACTCACTGTGACTGCATACCATGAGACTTTTATTAATTGATCCTTTTGTTGTGAATTCAAGGTTTATTTGTGTTCTTGGGCTAGGTGTTTTGTAAGGGGGCAACTCTTTAAAATAAGCTTTCAGCCAACACTCCCGAACCAGTTGGTTCAAGGTGCTAGGTGTTGAAGCACCCCTAAGAACTTACTTGCTCAAGTCTCTCCCCCATACATACACACCACAGGCATATAGTTTATTTATTTTCTTTTCTTGAGACCTTGGTGTCCAGCACCTCTTTAGGTTACTAAATGCTCTGTAGTGAGGGTTACTCTTGATAGTGGACTTTTAGCTGATAATCCCGAGTTAGTTAACCCAAGTTACCAAGTGATAAGGCACCCCAAAGTGCTTATTCATCCAAGTAGATCCGTCACACATGAGCACCACAGACACATGCCTCAAGCTCAAAACCATTGGTGCCTAGCCTTATTGCTTACTCTTTTTCTTTTGTTTTTCAACCTTTATTGTTCTTTCCCTTTTTCTTCTTAGGATCTTCTTATTTAGTTAGTCTCATGGGGTGTGTCTTCAGCATAGTATTCATGACAGATAGCTGTCCTCCCACCTTGTGGTTGAACCAACTTAGCCAACTTATAACCACACCACAAACTCAGGAACTTACTCCATAGTATGAACTCCACTCTGGTCTTTTATAAAACACTCATTCTCTTTTCATTTGATTCAAAAGGGACAAGCATATAAGTAAGCAAAGTAAGGATGCAGTAATGACATTCAGACTAGAAAACACAGCGTTAATCAATAAAATGTTTAAAAGACAGAATTGACATGCTTATTCACAAGGAGCAAGCACACATACATACAAAGAACTTAGAAGACAATCATGCAAATTAAAGTGCTGGAAATAAGTAAGAGGAGAAAGGAACTTTACCACCTTGTATTTTATCTTCATTGTTGTTGCCCTTTTCCTCCTATTCTTCCCCTTCCCACACCAGACATAGAATGATTGCTTATACTCAAGCAACAATTAAAACAGTGGTGATGGGGTCCATGCTGGATCATGAATGTCTTAGAATGAAGTGTGAGTATGCATGTGTTTCAGCAAGCAAGGTTAAGGATACAATAAAGACACAAGAGATACAAACAGAGACATTTTGATTGCATTAATAAGTGGTGTTGGCATGGTACTTGCTTGAAAGTTAAGTGGCAACACCAAACTTAGTGTTCCATTATCAATTTAGAATGTTGCAAGTACCCAGTGAAGATTGAAAATCAAATTGTTGCATAGCAACACCAAACTTAGAATGCAATCATATGCCAAATTATTGAAAGCAAACTAAGCAAAGCAAGGAAATGTTACCTACGGTTGGGTTGCCTCCCAACAAGCGCTCTTTTAATGTCATTAGCTTGACATGTTGTTCATGACTTTCTTCCTCTTCTTCTAGTTTGTTAAGAGGAATGACCTCAAGAGGAAAGACGAGCCAGTTAATACCCCTTGTTTTGAGTGCCTCTCTCCAGCAAGCCTTCTTCTGTTGTTAGCTTGTGTAACCTTGCTTGATGGGGTAGGGGTGGGATGGCTTTTGGTTGACCTTTTCTTCTTCATGGATATTGTCCTTCTTTTCTTGGTCACCATCCTCTTTTTAGTGCTCATGTTGATTGCCTTCACCACCTTAGTTTCAGTACTTGGGTGTTGTATGAGGGTTGGAGCAACATCTTCATCAAGAACTTCTTGAATTGGTGGTTCAATGAACTCACCCTCTATGCAACTCTCTGTTTTATTGGAGTAGTGTGGACTCCCTTGATTGACTTCCTCCCTTTCTTCTACATGATGTTGCATTGTGTCCTTTGGGAGTGAGTTTGCATGTTCCTCATCTTTTATTGCAATTTCACTTGACACAGGGACCTTTTGTTCTTATTTTTCCACTTCCTCACCCACAAATTGGTCTTCATTCTCACTGTTTGATGGTTCTAAGTTCCCCTTGTCTGCTCTAAGGGCCCATTCATCTTCTTGAGGATGATTTCTTTCCAGGATTGGGGTCGTGTGTATCTTTCCACGAGTTTTCTATGTATTTCTATGTATGAAGGTTGAGAATAATCTTGGTGACATGGATGTGTTGTGGTGAAGTTGTGCTGAGGGGTGTGGAATGAGTTGTGTGATTGATGGGATGACTTGTATGGACTTTGTGTTGAGGCATAATCAAGTGATGGCTCTTGATGAATGGGGTATGAATGAGTGAAATCTCTTTGATTATGATCTTCCCAGCCACAACTTGAGTAGTGATCAATTTCACCAAAATATGGATCATTTTGTGGCTCTCGAAAGTACCCCATTTCATGTTCTTGATACTCCCACCCACCATGAGCATAGTAAAGTGAATCATTATGGGGTGGTGGAGAGTTTCCCATGAAATTTGATTGCCTAAAATATGATGGATGCTCTTTTTTTTCCTGCAGAAAGCTCTGTCTCAAACAATAATCACCAAAAGATGATGGATGCTCATTTATTTCCTGCAGAAAGCTCTGTCTCAAACAATAATCACCAAAAGAAATTGGAATCTCCATTGTCACAGATGAGAAAATTCCCAGTGAGTCAATATCACAAACAATTAGTGGGTTAGTGAACTGAATTGTAAATAACACAGAAAAACTAAGAAACAGGGTGAAGGAAAGAAATTAACTAAGACAGAAAGTAAATTACTTAAACAGAAAATTAAAGCAAACAAAAAAAAAATACTCAATCTAGTGATCCTCTAATTTAATCATTGTCGATGCACAATCAATCCCCGGCAACGGCGCCATAAACTTGATCGGGGTAAAACTTGTCTCTCAACAAATTCCCATTCGGCAAGTGTACCGAATTTGTCGTCAAATAAAAACTCACAATAGAGTGAGGTCGAATCCCACAGGGATTGATTGATCAAGCAACTTTAATTAGAGGAATGATCTAGTTGAGCGAATCCATGAATAGAGTTGATAATTGCAGAAATTAAAATGGCGAGAAAGTAAATGACTGAAAGTAAATAGCAGAATTGTAAATGGGAATGGGGGAATTGCTCATAAAAGTAAATTGTAGAAAATAAAGAGAATGGGTAAGATCAGAAATGGGGAGTTCATTAGGCTTAGGAGATGTTGCATTCTCCGGATCAATTTCATTTTCATCTCTTCCTCAATCAATGCACTCATTGATCTCCTTCGCAATCTTAAGTGATTGAATCACAATTTCTTGCAATTGAATCTCTCAAATCTTGATCAATAGCCAATTCCTTGGTCAATTGCTCATGAGAAGAGATGAAGTGTGGTCACTGATTATACCACATGCACTTCCCAAATCAAATGCTTAGAGGGTTATAGCCACATACCCATCCACACTCAATTTGGTCCAGCATGAGAAAGCATTTCTAGCTAATCTCTTCATTCCTCTTTCAAGGATCCGAAGATATCCATGTTTGAATAGCTTCTTTTCCAAGATAACTATTGTTCATACCCTGACCGGGCTCCTCCAACTCGGCCAAATCCATGAAAGGTCCGACCTCGTCCCAAGGCCTACGCCTGAGGTCGGACCTCGGACAACAAAGCTAAGAAGGCCCATCAAAAGGAACGAAGCCCAAAACCTAAAGGCCGAAAAGGCCTAGGGAAGGCGGTTCCGCAAAAATAGAGATAAAACTCCCAAAAAGATAAGATAAGATAAGAATATCTTATCCAGGGAAGATCACGGCCAGCTACTATAAATACACTGGAACACCCAGGTATAACTCATACTCGAATCCTACTCAATATCTGCTTGGACCCATGCTAACTTAAGCATCGGAGTGTCATTGCAGGTACAACCACCAACCACTCAGCATATCAAGCTCGGGTCATCAATTCCCCCACCTCGGGCCTCTCTAAAAGACGACCGAGCTGCACGTTTCAGGTAACCCTCGGAACATTGGCGCCGTTGCCGGGGACCTGGAAGTCATCCCTCTACCATGGCGGACGACCCCTCCAACAATGACCGCGCGGCATCAGAACAAGAGGAGGAAGTTGACACCGGAGAACGACCGGACAGCCCTCTATCACCACGCACTCCAGGAGGAAACAAACAGAATCGCCCAAAGACATCACTCCCAAACAAAGATCCACAAAATCCCGAAAAAGAAAAGAGCTCGGAAATTCTAGAAGCAGTCCGGGCACAACAAAACCGACTGAAACAACTCGAAGAGGATATAAAGAAGCAAAAGGAAACTGAACAAGATCTGAGAAGGGAGGCTCGCAAGCGCAGAGAATTAGAAGAAAAACTGCGGAAAATAGAGGCCAACCTGAAAGATCGGACAGAACGCGCCCCCACCCCGAAGACAACCATGATCCCTTCACGCAAGAGATCATGAAGGAGAAGGTACCGCGAAACTTCAAACCACCCGATATGGATCTCTACGACGGCACCACCGATCCAAGTCACCACCTCAGCAACTTCAGAAGCAGAATGTACCTAGTCGACGCCTCCGACGCGATTCGATGCAAAGCCTTCCCCACCACTCTCACCAAGTCGGCCATGAAGTGGTTCGACAACCTGCCACCAAGATCAATCACCAGCTTCGAAGACCTAACCAAAAAATTCCTGATGAGGTTCTCTATTCAAAAGGACAAAACGAAACACGCCCCAAGTCTACTCGGAATCAAACAAGGTAACCAAGAAACTCTCCGAGAGTACATGGAGCGATTCAACAGAGCCTGCCTGGACATACAACACTTGCCCACTGAAGCAGCCATCATGGGACTAGCAAACGGCCTAAAAGAGGGACCGTTTAGCCAATCCCTATCCAAACGATACCCGACCTCCCTATACGAGGTGCAGGAGCGAGCAGAAAAATATATCAACATGGAGGAAACATCCCAGTTAAGAGACTCTTCTAGGAAGGAATCAACCTACCCACCCCGAGATCGAGATCGGGAACAGAGGAAAGAAACCAACTCGGACAAGCCACGGAAATACCACAGTTACACCCCCCTCCGAGTCTCCTTGGTAGACATCTACAGAGAAGTATGCCACACCGAAAAGATCCCACCACCTCGACCACTAAAACACAAGAGAGCAGGGAGAGATCGGTCCGAATACTGTGAATATCACAAGCTCTATGGTCATTCTACTAACGACTGCTACGACCTAAAAAATGTTATAGAAAAGCTAGCCAGAGAAGGAAAACTCGACAGATACATAGCAGAGAAAGGAGAAGAGACCAGGAAGAGAAGGCGAGGAGATAACGAAGATCGGGCCGAACAAACCCCGCGAACCCCTGAAAGACATGTTCACATGATAAATGGAGGCTTCGCAGGCGGAGGAACATCTAGATCCTCGCGCAAAAGACACCTCAAAGAAGTCTATCATGTCCGAGAAGACAGCCCCCTGCCCGAATTACCTACCATCTCGTTTACCCGAGAAGATGCTCAAGGGGTAATACCCGGGCACGACGATCCAATGGTAATCACCATCATCCTAGCAAACGCCAACCTACATCGAACCCTGGTTGACCAGGGAAGCTCAGCAGATATCCTGTTCAAAACGGCCTTCGACAAACTCGGACTTGAAGAAAAAGAACTAAAGGCCTATCCCACCGACTTATTTGGACTAGGGGACATCCCGATCCGTCCCTTAGGATACATCTCGCTACATACTACCTTTGGAAAAGGCGAGCAATCTAGAACATTAAGCATCGACTACATTATAGTCGACGTCCCTTCAGCATACAATGCCCTCATTGGGCGACCAACCCTAAACAGACTAGCAGCTATAGTCTCAACCCCACACCTCTGTATGAAGTTCCCTACCACAAAAGGAATCGCTACCCTAAAAGGCGACCAAAAACTAGCACGGCGATGCTATAACGAAAGCCTGAGCCTAAAAGGGAAAGAGGTCAATACAATAGAACTCGGACGAGTTCAAGCCCGAGAAGACCTTCGGCCACAACCAGAGGGAGAAACCGAAAAAATCCAAATCGGGAACACACCTGAAAAAATAACAAACGTAGGAGCAAACCTCGAAGCAGACCTAAAGGAGGAACTCATAACCCTCTTAAGGGAGAATTCCGACCTCTTCGCCTGGAAAGCCTCCGACATGCCAGGCATAAGCCCCGACCTGATGTGCCATAAGCTATCAGTATACCCGGGGTCCAGACCTGTCCAACAAAGACGCCGGAAGCTCGGGCCTGAGCGCATGCAAGCAATAGAAGAACAAGTACAAGCATTACTAGATGCAGGGTTCATTCGGGAAGTAAAATACCCCCTATGGCTCGCAAACGTGGTCCTGGTAAAAAAGCCCAACGGAAAATGGAGGATGTGCGTCGATTACACGGATCTCAACAAAGCCTGCCCCAAAGACCCATATCCACTACCAAACATCGACGCCTTAGTAGACGCAGCCTCAGGCTATAGATATCTCTCCTTCATGGACGCATATTCGGGATACAATCAAATCCCGATGTACGGACCCGACCAAGAAAAGACCTCGTTCATAGCCCCAAGGGCAAACTACTGCTACGTAGTAATGCCCTTCGGGCTGAAGAACGCAGGGGCAACCTACCAGAGGCTAATGAACAAAGTGTTCTCAGAGCACATCGGACTACAACTAGAGGTGTACGTCGACGACATGCTGGTAAAGACACAAGAAGACGGAAACTTGCTGACCGACCTCACCAGTGTCTTCGGCACCCTCAGAAAACACAACATGAGACTCAACCCGACGAAGTGCACCTTCGCCGCAGAAGCCGGAAAATTCTTAGGCTTCATGTTGACTCAAAGGGGCATTGAAGCAAACCCGGACAAATGCCAAGCGATACTCAATATGAAGAGCCCGACGTGTGTCAAAGAAGTACAACAGCTGAATGGAAGGCTGGCCGCCCTATCAAGATTCTTGGCAGGATCAGCGATAAAATCACTACCTCTCTACTCACTCCTAAAGAAAGGGAAACCCTTCTCGTGGACCCCGGAGTGCGAAAAAGCCTTTCAAGAGTTCAAGGAATTCCTCGGGCAGCCACCAATCCTAACCCGACCTTTAAAAGGGGAAGAGCTCGTACTATACCTCTCGGTCGGACATCGAGCAGTCGCTTCAGCATTAATACGAGAAAACGACCAAGGACAGCACCCCATATACTTTGTAAGCAAGGCACTACAAGGGGCCGAATTAAACTATCAGAAAATAGAAAAATTCGCCTACGCCCTAGTGTTCACAGCTCGGAGGCTCCGTCCCTACTTTCAAGCCCACACCATCAAAGTCCGGACAAATCAACCCATGAGACACATCCTACAAAAAACGGACCTGGCAGGACGAATACTACAATGGGCGGTGGAACTGTCCGAGTTCGACCTCCACTATGAAGCCCGGACTGCCATAAAATCTCAGTACCTAGCCGACTTCATCGCAGAATACACTGAGACCCCTGGAACCCCACTCTCATGGAACCTGTATGTCGACGGGTCCTCAAACAAAACAGGAAGCGGAGCCGGGGTTATACTCGAAAGCGACCAAGGAACACGGATAGAACTATCCCTAAAATTCGAGTTCCAAGCTTCGAACAACCAAGCCGAATACGAGGCCCTACTAGCAGGTCTAAAACTAGCCGAAGAGGTCGGAGCCCAGAGAATCACGATTTTCAGCGACTCCCAAGTCGTCACATCACAAGTAAATGGAAGCTACCAGGCCAAAGACCCCACCATGAAAAAATACCTGGACCAAACACAGGCACAACTGCTCCACTTTTCAGAGATACAGATTCAGCACATACCTCGAGAACAAAACGCCCGAGCAGACGCCCTCTCAAAACTCGCCAGCACCAAGCCCGGAGGCAACAATAGAAGTCTCCTCCAGGAAACCCTACAATCCCCCTCCGTGCTAAGAGAGGAAGAAACGCTGAATATATCCAACCAACAGCAAGGATGGATGACCCCCATACTCAGCTACCTGAAGTCGGGAACTCTTCCCGCCGAAAGAAAGGAAGCTAAAAGACTCACGAAAGATGCCCAGAATTATACACTAATTCATGGCGTATTATACAGAAGAGGATTCACAAATCCCCTCCTTCGGTGCGTCCCGACCTCAGAAACAAAGAACGTCCTCGAAGAAGTCCATGGAGGCATGTGTGGGAACCATCTCGGAGCTCGGGCATTGTCCAAAAAGGTAGTCCGAGCCGGGTTCTACTGGCCGACCTTGCAGAAAGACGCGACGGAATTCGTGAAAATATGCCCCCCTGCCAAAAACACGCCAATTTCCACAAAGCACCACCAAAAGACCTTATCAGCATCACCGCACCATGGCCCTTCGCAAGATGGGGACTAGACCTACTCGGCCCATTCCCCCAAGGACCGGGGCAAGTCAAATACCTCATAGTAGGGGTCGACTACTTCACAAAATGGATCGAAGCCGAACCCTTAGCCACCATTACGGCTCAGAAAAGTCGCAAATTCCTATACAAAAACATTGTCACAAGGTTCGGAGTCCCCTGCTCCATCACAACAGACAATGGAACACAGTTCACGGACACAAGCTTTCAGAACTTGGTGGCCGAACTAAAAATCAAACAGCAATTCACATCAGTCGAGCACCCACAAGCCAATGGACAAGCAGAAGCTGCAAATAAAGTCATCTTGGCAGGGTTAAAATGAAGACTCCAAGAGGCCAAAGGGGCATGGGCCGAGGAACTCCCCCAGGTACTATGGGCATATCGGACAACCCCACACTCTACAACGGGAGAATCCCCATTCCGACTAGCTTACGGGATGGAGGCAATGATTCCTATCGAAATAGATGAAGGGTCACCCAGAGTCCTCTTCTACAACGAAGAAGGCAACCCACAGGCACAAAGGGAAGAACTCGACCTCCTTCCCGAGGTCCGAGAAAGAGCCCGAATCCGAGAAGAAGCCTTAAAACGACGAACGGCCCTCAGATACAATCAGAAAGTAATAAAGCGAAGCTTCTCCATTCACGACCTGATTCTAATCCGAAATGACATCGGAACACAAAAGTCGGGAGAAGGAAAGCTAGCTGCAAATTGGAAAGGACCCTACAAGGTAACAGAAGTCTTAGGGACAGGCTACTACAAAGTATCCGACCTAGAAGGCAATGAGCTGCCCAGGGCCTGGCACGCCTGTAACCTAAGGCGGTACTACAGCTAGAAAAACTTAACCCGAGGTGTACTCTTTTTCCCTACAAGGGTTTTTTAATGAGACACCCGGTTAAAGTAAGACACCCGACCTAGTCAAAGGGTAAACACTCTGTAAATATCCTTTCTTTTTTTTAATACTAATCGAATTTCTCTATTTTCTTTTCTTCTTCCTCATGATGAAACAAATCCTGGAAAGTACCCCACCAAGGCGCATTAATTTATGCTCGGCAAAACGCAAAAAATCATTTGCCAAGAGACCACACAAGGTCGGCAAAGATAAAAGCGACGAGGTTCAAATTAATGTGAGAAGTTATAAAGTAACTCTGAAAAGGCTCAAAGGGCCAAATAAAAAGAGATTACAAAAATAACTTAAAAGGCCGACAAACGACAAGGTCGGACCCAACAAAGGGAAAGTTATAAAGTAACTCTGAAATGGCTCGAAAAAGCCAAATAAAAAGAGATTACAAAAATAACTTAAAAAAGCCGACCAACGACAAAGTCGGACCCAACAAAAAGGAGGTACTCGGGCGCCCGAGGTCCGAGAAAAACTCGGATCCAAGAAAGAAGCCTTAAAACGGCGAGAACCAAGATTTCGAAAAACGCTTACTAAAAAGTTGCTTTACAAAAAAGCAGCTAAAAAGTACAAGCGAAAGAACGAAATCAAAGGAAATTTCGAAAAACGCTTACTAAAAAGTTGCTTTACAAAAAGCAGCTAAAAAGTACAAGCGAAAGAACGAAATCAAAGGAAATTTCGAAAAACGCTTACTAAAAAGTTGCTTTACAAAAAGCAGCTAAAAAGTACAAGCGAAAGAACGAAATCAAAGGAAATCTCGAAAACGCTTACTAAAAAGTTGCTTTACAAAAAGCGGCTAAAAAGTACAAGCACGAAAGCAAAGGAAGTTTCGAAACGCTAGCTAAAAAGTTGTTATCCAAAAACAAACTAAAAAGCACAAAAGCGGAAACAAAAAGTCAAAACGCGAACAAAAACACCGCATAATAAAGTTACTACAAGTAGCTAAATAAGCAAAAGGTGTCCAAAGCGTTTACAGAAACCATCCAAAAAGCCCACAGGTCGGGCAAAACACCAAAAAGATTACAGAGGATCAAGATCCTTTCCAGACTCCACATCAACAGAAGGCTGCGGAGGAAACATAGATATCGGGACTGCATCGACGGCAACGTCATCCCGGTTTGAAACCTCCACACCAGATCTATCCCTGACTAGAGGAGAAGTCGGGTTCTCAACCGGAACTTTGGGGTCGGACATCGGGACCTCATCCTCGGTAGGAGCAGGAACAATCCTTCCCTCCACAACAACGTTGTCCGTACTGAATAAACTCAGATCCAGGTCGGGAGCAAGAACCCGAACCTGAGCCTTCAAATTTTCAAACATAGCATCCATACCCTTGGCAACATGACCTTCCAGCTCGTAAAACTCGTCCTATGCGGATTGCAACTTCTCCTTTGTCTCCACAAGCTCGGCATATAGCCGAGTATAATTCTCTGTAGCCGCCTTCGCCATCTCCTCAGATGTCTTCGCTGCCGCCACAGCCGCGGTAGCTTTAGTTTTCTCTTTCTCCAAAGAGGCCTCCAACTCAGTAATCCTGGCAGCCTTCAGTTGACTAATCCTATCAAGCTCGGACTGAGTCTTCTCAAGTCGGGAGCTGGTCGCCCCAAGGGGGGATTTCTTGAACTCCCGGGCGATAGCGGCATGGAGACTAGCCATCCGGACACAGCTCCGCGCCATATACTGAAAATGATGCTCCATAGAAACATCATCAGTGGAAATAAAGGTCTGAGGGAGAATATGCTGCTCAATCCAACCAAGAGCGTCAAAGTCCTTATCATTGAAACCGGCAAGCTCTTGAGAGGTCTTCTGCTTCTTGGGAGGAGGACCCGAAAACGGAGGAGGAGAAGAAGTAGCAGGCCCAGAGGTCGGAGGATCCTGACTTATAGCTCGGAACTGGGGAGTCGGAATAGTCTTCGACCGAGTCTGAACACCCACAGTAGTCTTCTGCGGAGAAGATCGGACAGAAGCCTCCCCGGCCTCGATATTCCGAGCAGCCACGGACTTCTTCGTCCGACGAAGGAACTTCATGGAATCCGCCTGAGAAGCCATCTCTGCAAAAAATAAAGAAAAAGGATTACCACAACAGAAATTCCAACAAAAATAAGCAAAACCAAAATACTAGAAAAGATGAATCTCGGAAGAGGTCGGGAACTACCTAACTCGGAACGAAGAAGGCTTGGATCTCCCAACATTTTCTTCGTATCCAAGTGAGGTGCCCGACCCCATAAACTGCTCACCACACCCACAAAAGCCTGCTCCACCTCATCTAGACTCTCAAAGGTATACTTAGTAGACACTACATTCTCCTGCCAACAAAGAGGAAAAGAAGGCTCCCCACTCTCATCTAGAAAGAAAGGTCGGACATCTCCAGTAGCCCGGACCTTGAAATAAAAGTTCTTAAAATCGTGAAAGGACTCATCATACAGGGTACAAAACTTTCTTCCCTGGTTAGCCCTAAAAGAGACCCAAGATACCTTCCCTCCACCCGAACCCGGCTTCGTCAACACAAACAAGTAGGAAAAAAGAGAAATAGAGGGAGCAACGCCCAAAAACTGACACAAAAGTTGAAACAGCTTTAAAAATGCCCAAGAATTTGGATGGAGCTGCGTAGGGGCAAGGTTACAAGACCACAACACCTCGGACTCCAGGTCGGTAAAAGGAAGTCGGACACTCAGCCTAGAGAAAAAGCAATCATAAGCATAAAAGAAGAGCTTCTCGGAACTATCTAAAGGCGGAAAGCACACTCTCTCCTCGGAATCCGGGGCTACTAGCTCATAATCCCTCTCAGACTCTCTATCTTCACATATGCTACATTGCCTACGAAACCTAGCTAAATACTCAGAATCTACCACAGACGAGACTCTTAGAGGAACAGGATCTACCCAACCAAGACCACTCGGAATCTTGGTCGACATCGCTTGAAGAACCTTTCGAGACAAAAATTCTTGCCTACAAAGAAGAATACAACAGCAAGCAAAAATCACATCAAAGCAGACAGCGAAAACCCATTCAGCAAAACAAGAAACAACGATCTTTGAGATGAAAATGCAGCAACCCGGAACAAAATGCCAAGAGAAAAGAGCCCCCCCCACATACAAACAAACAAAGCAATGGCGGCGCCTCTTTTCGGGGCAACCCAGGCATAGAGAAAAAGAAACAGAAGCATATGTGCACAAGAAAAGAGATGGGAACAAACCTGGAAAGAAGGAAACGAGGACGATGAGCTCCGAAGAAAGGAGAACAGAACGGCGGCGCAGAGGAAACCCCGGAAGAACACGCGGAAAGATTCGGGGAAGAAGAAAGAGAAAGAAGAAGCGTTGCTCGAAAAAAGAGATGGCAAAACTCAGAAAAACAGGAAGAGAACAGAATAAACGAAGAAAAAGGAAGGGAGCAAATAAATAATGCCTTCACAGAGCCCGAACGGAAATCGAGGAGAAACGGTAAAAAGCAACAAATGCTGAAACGGCCATTTTTTGAATTTTGAAAAACTACTATGCCCGAGCTCAACCTCCCAAAAAGGACGAACTCGGGCAGGGGCACTGTTCATACCCTGACCGGGCTCCTCCAACTCGGCCAAATCCATGAAAGGTCCGACCTCGTCCCAAGGCCTACGCCTGAGGTCGGACCTCGGACAACAAAGCTAAGAAGGCCCATCAAAAGGAACGAAGCCCAAAACCTAAAGGCCGAAAAGGCCTAGGGAAGGCGGTTCCGCAAAAATAGAGATAAAACTCCCAAAAAGATAAGATAAGATAAGAATATCTTATCCAGGGAAGATCACGGCCAGCTACTATAAATACACTGGAACACCCAGGTATAACTCATACTCGAATTCTACTCAATATCTGCTTGGACCCATGCTAACTTAAGCATCGGAGTGTCATTGCAGGTACAACCACCAACCACTCAGCATATCAAGCTCGGGTCATCAATTCCCCCACCTCGGGCCTCTCTAAAAGACGACCGAGCTGCACGTTTCAGGTAACCCTCGGAACAACTATCCAATTGGATGAAGATCGAAAGCTTTCAAGTAAAATCAAAAGGAAAGATAGAAGAAGAATAAGAAAATTAGTATTGATCCATCAAATTACAACAGAGCTCCCTAACCCAATGAAAGGGGTTTAGTTGTTCATAGCTCTAGAAATCAAAATCAAAGATGGAGAATACATGATAAAGCTAGAAGTGTCCAGAAAGTAAATACAAAGAGTAGTTCTCTTTTCTAGCTCCTCCCAAAAAGCTCCTATCTATTTCAAAACTACTCTATATATACTACTCTTCTCAACTTCTAGTTAGCTCTTCAAGTCTTGGGCCTCTAGATCTTTGAGTTTGAAGCATTTCCTTTCTTCATTTGGGCTTGGCTTACTTGCAGAGAAAAAGTGTGAAGTGGGCAGAGACTTTAGCTCAAGACGTTAGGGGTGTTTAAGAGTTAGTGAAAATACAAGTTCGAGAACGTTAGTGACACTTAACATTGTCACTAACGTTGCCATGCACCCCTTTGCCTCACGTTAAAGCCCACGTTAACTGGGTTAACGTGGCTTTTAACGTTGCCTTGTTAGCCTTCGAGAATGTTAGTGACACTCAACATTGTCACTAACGTTCAAGTGTGCCCCTTCTTGCTTCATGTTAAAGCTCACGTTAACTAGGTTAACGTGGCTTCTAACATGGCTTTTGCCAACCTTCGAGAACGTTAGTAACACTCAACATTGTCACTAACGTTCAAGTGTGCCCCTAGGTCTCACGTTAGAGTCCACGTTAACTAGGTTAACGTGGCTTCTAACGTGGCCATTCTTAGCCATCCCAACGTTAGTGAACAATGTTGAGTGTCACTAACCTTGGCTCATTCTTCATTCCTCATCGTTAGCTTCCACGTTAACCAAGTTAACGTGGAAGTTAACGTAGCTCTTGGGGGTTGTGTGGTTTCTCCAACGTTAGTGACAATGTTGAGTGTCACTAACGTTGTCGACAACTCTCCATCTCTTACGTTAGCTCCAACGTTAACAAAGTTAACGTGGGAGTTAACGTGGCTCTTTGCACCTTAGGCCAACGTTAGTGACAATGTTGAGTGTCACTAACGTTGGCTTCTCTTCCCCCTTTAACGTTAGAGGCCACGTTAACTAGGTTAACGTGGCTTCTAACGTGGCCATTTGTGAGCAATTGCCAACGTTAGTGACAATGTTAAGTGTCACTAACGTTGGCTCAACTTCTCTTCTCCACGTTAGAGTTTACGTTAACTTAGTTAACGTGACTCTTTAACGTGGGCATTGATGGCTTTTGAGAGTGTTTTTTTTTTTTGGCAATTACTTTTCTCCTTAACTTTGCAAGTTACCTCCCATTCCTTGCTTCCTTTGGTCCTAAAATCAAGCAATAGAGTGCATCAAAGTTCTAGTCCAAGTCATGGGTAATGCAATATAAAATTTTGTCATTAAAATCATGCAAAAAACCTCATGAAATAATGTAAAATGCACAATGTATGCTTGAATCAAGGTCTGAGTGAATATCTGCCCAAAACTAGCTTATTTCCTAAGAAAATGCATGAAACTACCTTAAAAACAGTGAAGAAAAGGTCAGTGAAACTGGCCAAAATGCCCTGGCATCACATGGATGGGCGTTTAACGCCCAAAAGGGTAGAGCTTTGGGCGTTAAACGCCAGAATGGATACCATTCTGGGCTTTTAACGCCAGGATGGCACAAGAGGGAAAATTCTGTTTTTAATTCAAATTTTTTTCAAGTTTTCAAAATTTTTCAAAATCAAATCTTTTTCAAATCATATCTTTTCAATCATATGTTTTCAAAATCAATTTCTTTCCATTTTCAAAAATACTTGCTATCAATTAATGATTTGATTCAACATTTCAAGTATGTTGCCTTTTTTGATGAGAAAGGTTTAATGTTTGAATCATATCTTTTCTTGTTAGCCAAGTCATTAATTTTCAAAATTAAATCTTTTTAAATTGTTTTTCAAATCATATCTTCTCAATCACATCTTTTTAAAAACCATAACTTTTCAATCATATATTTTTAATCACATCTTTTTCAAAATAGTTTTCAATCATATCTTGTTGATTTCTAATTTCAAAATCTTTTTCAAAAATCACTTGATTTCTTTTCCACTCTTGGTTTTCGAAAATCAATTAGTGTTTTTCAAAATGTTTTTAAAATCTTTTACTTAATTTTCGAAAATTTCTTCCCCTCTTCTCACATCCTTCTATTTATGGACTAACACTACTCCTCAATGCACAATTCGAACTCCATCTTCCTTTGATAAGTTCGAATTTTCTACCTCAAGGAATCTCTATACTGTGACATAGAGGATTCCATATTTTCTTGTTTTCTTCTCTTTCATATGAGCAGGAGCAAAGACAAAAGCATTCTTGTTGAGGCTGATCCTGAACCCGAAAGGACCTTGAAGCGAAAGCTAAGAGAAGCTAAGGCACAACTCTCTGTAGAGGACCTAACAGAAATCTTCAAAGAAGAAGAACCCATGGCAGCCGAAAATAACAACAATGCCAATAATGCAACGAAGGTGCTGGGTGACTTTACTGCACCTACTCCCGACTTCTATGGGAGAAGCATCTCTATCCCTGCCATTGGAGCAAACAACTTTGAGCTTAAGCCTCAATTAGTTTCTCTGATGCAACAGAATTGCAAGTTCCATGGACTTCCATTGGAAGATCCTCATCAGTTTTTAGTTGAGTTCTTGCAAATCTGTGACACTGTCAAGACTAATAGGGTTGACCCTGAGGTCTACAGACTTATGCTATTCCCTAAAGAAAGCCTAAACTCTTGAGAAAAGCTAGTCAATGCCTTCTTGGCAAAGTTCTTTCCACCTCAAAAATTGAGTAAGCTTAGAGTGGAAGTCCAAACCTTCAGACAGAAGGAAGGTGAATCCCTCTATGAAGCTTGGGAAAGATACAAACAATTGATCAGAAAGTGCCCTTCTGACATGCTTTCTGAATAGAGCATCATAGGTATCTTCTATGATGGTCTGTCTGAACTGACCAAAATGTCTTTGGATAGCTCTGCTGGAGGATCTCTTCATCTGAAGAAGACGCCTGCAGAAGCTAAAGAACTCATTGAAATGGTTGCAAATAACCAATTCATGTACACTTCTGAAAGGAATCCTGTGAAGAATGGGACGAATCAGAAGAAAGGAGTTTTTGAGATTGATACTCTGAATACCATATTGGCTCAAAACAAAATATTGACTCAGCAAGTCAATATGATTTCTCAAAGTCTATCTGGAATGCAAGCTGCACCAGGCAGTACTAAGGATGCTTCATCTGAAGAAGAAGCTTATGATCCTGAGAACCCTTCAATGGAAGAGGTGAATTACATGGGAGAACCCTATGGAAACACCTATAATTTTTCATGGAGAAATCATCCAAATCTCTCATGGAAGGATCAACAGAGACCTCAACAAGGTTTCAACAATAATAATGGTGGAAGAAACAGGTTTAGCAATGGCAAGCCTTTTTCATCATCTTCTCAGCAACAAACAGAGAATTCTAAGCAGAGCCACTCTGATTTTGCAACCATGGTCTCTGATCTAATCAAAACCACTCAAAGTTTCATGACTGAAACAAGGTCCTCCATTAGAAACTTGGAGGCACAAGTGGGACGGCTGAGCAAGAAAATTACTGAACTCCCTCCTAGTACTCTTCCAAGCAATACTGAAGAGAATCCAAAAGGAGAATGCAAGGCCATTAACGTGACCCACATGACCGAACTTGGAGAGGAGGAAGAGGCAGTGATCGCCACTGAGGAAGACCTCAATGGACATCTACTGGCCTCCAATGAGTTCCCTAATGAGGAACCATGGGAATCTGAGGCTCAAAATGAGACCATAGAGATTCCATTTGATTTACTTTTGCCATTCATGAGCTCTGATGAATATTCTTCCTCTGAAGAGGATGAAGATGTCACTGAAGATCAAGTTGCTAAATACCTTGGAGTAATCATGAAGCTAAATGACAAGTTATTTGGTAATGAGACTTGGGAGAATGAACCTCCTTTGCTCACCAAAGAACTAGATGACTTGTCTAGGCAGAAATTACCTCAAAAGAGACAAGATCCTAGGAAGTGCTCAATACCTTGTGCCATAGGCACCATGACCTTCAAGAAGGCCTTGTGTGACCTAGGGTCAAGTGTAAACCTCATGCCTCTCTCTGTAATGGAGAAGCTAGGGATCTTTGAGGTACAAGCTGCAAGAATCTCACTAGAGATGACAGACAATTCAAGAAAACAAGCTTATGGGCTTGTAGAGGATGTTCTGGTAAAGTTTGAAGACCATTACATCCCTGCTGATTTCATAATCCTAGAAACTGGGAAGTGCATGGATGAATCCATCATCCTTGGCAGACCCTTCCTAGCCACAGCAAAGGCTGTGATTGATGTGGACAGAGGAAAATTGATCATTCAAGTGAATGAAGAATCCTTTGTGTTTAAGGCTCAAGGATATCCCTCTGTCACCATGAAAAGGAAGCATGAAGAGCTTCTCTCAAAATAGAGTCAAACAGAGCCCCCACAGTCAAACTCTAAGTTTGGTGTTGGGAGGCCACAACCAAATTCTAAGTTTGGTGTTGAACCCTCACATTCAAACTCTAAGTTTGGTGTTGGGAGGTTCCAACATGGCTCTGAGTACCTGTGAGGCTCCATGAGAGCCCACTGTCAAGCTACTGACATTAAAGAAGTGCTTGTTGGGAGGCAACCCAATGTTATATTTATCAATTTTCCTTTGTTATTTTATGTTTTCTGTTGGTTGATGATCATGGGAAGTCACAAAATCAATTGAAAAAGCAAAAATAGAATGAAAAATAGAAAGAAAAACAGCACACCCTAGAGGAAGACCTTGCTGGTGTTTAACGCCTAGTCTGGCACCATTCTGGGCGTTTAACGCCAAAAAGGGGCACCAGACTGGCGTTAAATGCCAGGAAAGGGCAAGAAGCTGGCGTTAAACGCCAGAAATAGGCACCAGCCCGGCATTTAAAGCCAGAATTGGCATAGAGAGCATTTTTGCTCGGCACTTGGTGCAGCGATGACTTTTCCTTGACACCTCAGGATCTGTGGACCCCACAGAATCCCTACCTACCCCACCACTCTCTCTCTTCTTCACCCATTCACCAATCACCTCAACACCTCTTTCCTGAAAACCCCTCACCTATCAAATCCCATCTTTCTCTTCACCACTCACATCCATCCTTCATAAAACCCCACATACGTCACCATTCAAATTCAAACCACTTTCCCTCCCAACCCACCCTCACATGACCGAACCCTACCCCTCTCTCCACCCCTATATAAATCCATCTTCACTCCTTCATTTTCACACAACCAAAACACCACTTCTCCCGCTTGGCCGAACCACAAAGCCACCTCCATCTCCTCTATTTCTTCTTCTTCTACTCTCTTCTTTCTTCTTTTGCTCGAGGACGAGCAAACCTTTTTAGTTTGGTGTGGTAAAAGCATTTCTTTTCATTTTTCCATAACCATTTATGGCATCCAAGGCCGGAGAAACCTCTAGAAAGAGGAAAGGGAAGGCAAAAGCTTCCACCTCCGAGTTATAGGAGATGGAGAGATTCATCTCATGGGTGCATCAAGACCACTTCTATGAAGTTGTGGCCTTGAAGAAGGTGATCCCAGAGGTCCCTTTTATACTCAAAAACAGTGAATATCCGGAGATCCGACATGAGGTTCGAAGAAGAGATTGGGAAGTTCTTACCAACCCCATTCAACAAGTCAGAATCTTAATGGTTCAAGAGTTCTATGCCAATGCATGGATCACCAAGAGCCATGATCAAAGTGTGAACCCGGACCCAAAGAATTGGCTTACAATGGTTCGGGGGAAATGCTTAGATTTTAGTCTGGAAAATATAAGGTTGGCATTCAACTTGCCCATGATGCAAGGAGATGAACACCCTTACACTAGAAGGGTCAACTTTGATCAAAAGTTGGACCAAGTCCTCATAGACATCTGTGAAGAGGGCGCTCAATGGAAGAGAGATTCAAGAGGGAAGCCGGTTCAACTGAGAAGGCATGACCTCAAGCCCGTGGCTAGGGGATGGTTGGAGTTTATCCAACGCTCAATCATTCCCACTAGCAACCGGTCTGAAGTTACTATAGACCGGGCCATCATGATTCATAACATCATGATTGGAGAAGAAATAGAAGTTCATGAGGTTATAGCCCAAGAACTTTATAAGGTGGCAGACAAGTCCTCTACCTTGGCAAGGTTAGCCTTTCCTCATCTCATTTGTCACCTCTGTTATTCAGTTGGAGTTGACATAGAGGGAGACATCCTCATTGATGAGGACAAGCCCATCACTAAGAAAAGAATGGAGCAAACAATAGATCCCACTCATCATGAAATCCCTGAGATGCCTCAAGGGATGCACTTTCCTCCACAAAACTATTGGGAGCAAATCAACACCTCCTTAGGAGAATTGAGTTCCAACATGGGACAACTAAGGGTGGAGCACCAAGAACATTCCATCCTCCTCCATGAAATTAGAGAAGATCAAAGAATAATGAGAGAGGAGCAACAAAGGCAAGGAAGAGACATTGAGGAGCTCAAGCACTCCATAAGATCTTCAAGAGGAAGAACAAGCCGCCATCACTGAGGTGGACCCGTTCTTTAATCTCCTTGTTCCTTATTTTCCTATTTTTCAAAAATTATGCTTATGTTTACCTATGTTTGTGTCTTATGGTCATTAGTGTGTTAGTGTCTATGCCTTAAAGTTATGAATGTCCTATGAATCCGTCACCTTTCTTAAATGAAAAAATTGTTCTTAATTGTAAAAGAGAAGAATTGCATGAATTTTGAATTTTATAACAGATTAATTATATTGATGTGGTGGCAATACTTTTGTTTTCTGAATGTATGCTTGAACAGTGCATATGTCTTTTGAATTTGTTGTTCATGAATGTTGGCTCTTGAAAGAATGATGAAAAAGGAGACATGTTACTGAGGATCTGAAAAATCATAAAAATGATTCTTGAAGCAAGAAAAAGCAGTGAATACAAAAAAAAAAGAAGAGAGAGAGAAAAAGAATAAAGTTGTGATCCAAGGCAAAAAGAGTGTGCTTAAGAACCCTGGACACCTCTAATTGGGGACTCTAGCAAAGCTGAGTTACAATCTGAAAAGGTTCACCCAGTTATGTGTCTGTGGCATGTATGTATCCGGTGGTAATACTGGAAGACAGAGTGCTTTGGGCCACGGCCAAGACTCATAAAGTAGCTATGTTCAAGAATCATCATACTTAACTAGGAGAATCAATAACACTATCTGGATTCTGAGTTCCTATAGAAGCCCATCATTCTGAATTTCAAAGGATAGAGTGAGATGCCAAAACTGTTCAGAGGCAAAAAGCTAAAAGCCCCGTTCATCTAATTAATACTGATCTTCATAGATGTTTTTGGAATTCATTGCATATTCTCTTCTTTTTATCTTATTTGACTTTCAGATGCTTGGGGACAAGCAACAATTTAAGTTTGGTGTTGTGATGAGCGGATAATTTATACACTTTTTGGCATTGTTTTTAGTATGTTTTTAGTATGTTTTAGTTAGTTTTTATTATATTTTTATTAGTTTTTAGTTAAAATTCACTTTTCTGGACTATACTATGAGTTTGTGTGTTTTTCTGTGATTTCAGGTATTTTCTGGCTGAAATTGAGGGACCTGAGCAAAAATCTGATTCAGAGGCTGAAAAGGACTGTAGATGCTGTTGGATTCTGACCTCCCTGCACTCGTAGTGGATTTTCTGGAGCTACAGAAGCCCAATTGGCGCGCTCTCAACGGCGTTGGAAATTAGACATCCTGGGCTTTTCAGCAAAGTATAATAGTCCATAATTTGCCTGAGATTTGATGGCCCAAACTGGCGTTCCAATTCAGCTCAAAACTGCCCGGCGTTAAACGCCGGAACTGGCACAAGAATGGGAGTTAAACGCCCAAACTGACACAAAAGCTGGCGTTTAACTCCAAGAAAAGTCTCTACACATGAAAGCTTCAATTCTCAGCCCAAGCACACACCAAGTGGGCCCGGAAATGGATTTTTATGTCATTTACTCATCTTTGTAAACACTAGGCTACTAGTTCTCTACAAATAGGACCTTTTGCTATTGTATTTTCATCTTTTGATCACTTGGATCTTTTGATCACTTTAGATCTTAGATCAGATCTTGGTTCTTCTGGTTCCCTCTCTAGGGCCAAAGCCAATGATTACTATTATCACTTATGTATTTTTAACGGTGGAGTTTCTACACACCATAGATTAAAGTGTGGAGCTCTGCTGTACCTCGAGTATTAATGCAATTACTATTGTTCTTCTATTCAATTCAGCTTATTCTTGTTCTAAGATATTCATTTACACCCAAGAACATCATGAATGTGATAATTATGTGACACTCATCATCATTCTCACTTATGAACGAGTGCCTGACAACCACTTCTGTTCTACAAGCAAACAAGGCTTGAATCTTCATGGTATAAGCTAGAATTGATGGCGGCATTCAAGAGAATCCGGAAGGTCTAAACCTTGTCTGTGGTATTCTGAGTAGGATTCAATGATTGAATGACTGTGACGAGCTTCAAACTTCTGAAGGCTGGGTGTTAGTGATAGACGCAAAAGAATCAATGGATTCTATTCCAACCTGATTGAGAACCGACAGATGATTAGCCGTGCCGTGACAGGGTGCGTTGAACATTTTCACTGAGAGGACGGGATTGTAGCCACTGACAACGGTGATGCCCAACATACAGCTTGCCATGGAAAGGAGTAAGAAGGATTGGATGAAGACAGTAGGAAAGCAGAGAGACGGAAGGGACAAAGCATCTCCATACGCTTATCTGAAGTTCTCACCAACGAATTACATAAGTATCTCTATCTTTATTTTATGCCTTATTCGTATATCATCCATAACCATTTAAATCTGCCTGACTAAGATTTACAAGGTGACCATAGCTTGCTTCATACCAACAATCTCCGTAGGATCGACCCTTACTCGCGTAAGGTTTATTACTTGGACGACCCAGTACACTTGCTGGTTAGTTGTGCGAAGTTGTGATAAAGAGTTGAGATTGCAATTGAGCATACCATGTTGATGGCACCATTGATGATCACAATTTCGTGCACCAGTGGCCCTTGATCAAATCAAGGAAACAAGGGGGAGTGCTGCGCTCTTGGTGAGAGCCGAGCATTATCGTGCAACAAGATTTAGCTTGGAAGCAAAAATTTTCGCTAAGTTAAACTCGGGCGCTCACAGCATGACCATGCCTCCTTCAAAGGGCTATAACTTGAGCTATAAATGTCTAATTGATGTGCTTTCAGATGCGTTGGAAAGCTAACATTTAGATCTTTCCAATGATATATGGAAAACCATATTTGGCATGAAATTGGGGCACAAGCAAAAGACATCTTTAAGGGCCAAAAACAAGCAAAAAAATCAGCCAATGCTTCCACCAAAGTTCGAAGCTGGAGCCTCCTCCAAAGCAAAGTAGCACTAACTTGGAGAGCACAGCGCTCTCTTGGAGAGCATTGTCGTTCTCTCTCCCAAAGAAAATGCAAGGAAACTGGGAAAGAATGCAACACCCAAGGCTTGAACACGGGTACCTCACCAAGGAAGCAAGGATGCTGCGCTCTTGGGGAGAGCTGAGCGCTATGAGGCTGCCCAGGGAGCTTGTCATGCACATTGCAAGGCCAAAGCAAGGCTTGGATGCTACACTCTTGGGGAGATCTGAGCTTTGCCGTGGGAGCAACACCCATGGGACAAAATTCAATTAAAATTCACTTTGAACTCAATTCTTCACCAATTGAACCAAGGCTATCCAGACCCATTCTTCCTCAAATCCAAAGCAAGCTAAGCCCATTATCTTGACTCATTGGCACAAGGATCAATTAGATTAGGATTTTTATATTTGTTTTAATTTCCTTCTCACTTTCACTTTGTAAAGCCTATATAAGGCATCATTTTTATCTTTGTTAGAAGAGCTCCATTAGGGAAGGTTGGCTCTACTAAGGAGCATTAGGATTAGAGAGCTCTCTCTTTTAGTTTTTCTTTCTTTGAATTTGAATCTTGGATTGAGATTGAAAGGAATTCTGTTTTCATTCTCCATCTGCAATGTCTCTATTTTGTTCTTCTGCATAATTCAAGAAATTAAGGATTTGAATCAAAACTCTCTTACTGCTTTCATCTGTCTTTCTTCTTCAATCTGCTTTCTACTTTGATCAAGGAAGGAATTGAGATCTAGACTTATTTTCTAGTCTCATTGATTCCCTGAGATCTTGTCTCTTTAAATTTCACAATTCAGCTGAATTACATTGTGTGTTGCTTCTTTAAGCAATTTTCCTTTTCTGTTTGAGATCTGTTGCATCCCATTTCATATTCTAGCTCTCTGATTGATTGCACTTTACACTTTCTTGTTGAATTTTAGTTCCTAGCACCCAATTCAATTTACTTTCAAGCAATTTAATTCTTCTGCACTTGTCTGGCATTTTACATTTCTGTTCATGATCTGATTTACTTTTTCTGCAAGTTTAATTCTCTGCAGTTGCTCTAAGCTTTGATCTATTGCTTTCTTTAATTTCCAGCACCCATCCCCCTTTACTTTTGATGCAATTTACATTTCTTGTCATTTAAGTTTCTGCAATTTACATTTCTTGCTCTTTAAGTTTCTGTCCAATTTACTTTCTGCACTTTTAATTCTTGCAATTTCCTTTCTGTTGGCTACAATTTCACTCAATTCATCAATGTTAGCTTGACTAACTAATCACCCACTAAAATTGCTTGATCCATCAATCCTCGTGGGATCGACCTCACTCTAAGTGAGTTATTACTACTTGATGCGACCCGGTATACTTGCCGGTGAGTTGTGTGTTTGGAAATTCATTTTTTCCACAAAAACACCATCAAGTTTTTGGCGCCGTTGTCGGAGATTGATTAGATCAAGAATGATTAAGTGGGTGAGAAGTCTAGATCAAGTATTTTCTTTGTTTTTGTTCTCTGTTTTAAGTTGATAGCAAGGTGTTTGAGTTATTGCCTCACTAAGAAATTCTTTCTCTGTGACATGAATTTCAATTTTCATTGATGTTGCATTTTACAAAATATAAATGGAGTTCAACTCATAATATAGTCAAACAAAATTTTATGGGATATCACCCACCATCACCAATCTCTAATGGTGGCTGGGAATATCACCAAGAAAATACAAATTCTAAGCACTCCAATCCATGGAGAATTGCTTTAGAAACACAAGGTGAGAAAGAAAATCATATGGGATATTTCCCTCCACCACAAAATGATGCAAGTCATGACTCTAATGGTGGCTGGGAGTATTACCAAGAAACTGCAAATTCTGAGCAGTCAAGTCACATGAAAGATTGTCCAATAGCCAAAGACTCACAACCAAAACAAACTTCCAATAGCCAAAGACTCTCAAAGCTTGAGTCCATGCTCAAAAGATTTGTAGAGGAAACAAAGAAGTACCAGGAAGAACAAGAAAAGTCCCTCAAAAACATGGAAGTAAGATCAGCTCAGTTGTTGAGTGTAACGAAGAAAGAGGAAGGGCTTATGGAACAACCAATTCAAAAGGCTTTTGATGAAGAAAACACTCCAAAAATCACACAGCAACCATATCTTGACATCCAAGAAGTGAAAGCAATTAACAAAAGCACCAAGAAGAGGATTGTGACCAGGATACCAAGGACAACATTCAAGAGAAGGTCAACCACAAGCAATCCAACCCCTGCACAACTAGCAAGCAAGCTCAATCAAGCCATGTACAAAAGGAGGCTTGCTGAGAGGAAACCAAGAAAGGGGACAGTAGCTGAAACTTCCTTCCCCTTAAGGTCATTCCTCTTAACAAATTGGAAGAAGAGGAAGAAAGTGAAGAACAGGTAGACAATAGGTACATTTCTTCTCCTTGCTTTGTTTAAATTTCAATAAATTGGCATATGATTACATTCTAAGTTTGGTGTTGCCATGCAACACTTTGTTTTTAAATCATTTGAATGATTGCATCAATTTTACATGGAAGTGACACACTAAGATTCTAAGTTTGGTGTGCCACTTATTTTTTTTATACAACTCATTCAGCAACACCACTTGTCTGGACAATCATAATGCCCTTTTTGCAGTGATATTTTTCTTTTTAGTTGGACAATATTAGTCTTCTCTTTGTTTTATTCATTTACTTGTTTTTAATGCTTTCTTTTATTAACTATGTTTGTTAATACATCACCAAGAGAGCCTTATTCATGACAGATTCTTATCTTGGTGATTGTATTTAACATATAACAGTTTCTTTTGTTTACGCTTTAATTCAAATAAATTGACATATGGTTGCATTCTAAGTTTGGTGTTGCTATGCAACAAAATTTGCTTCCAATCTTTACTAGATACCTGCATTAATTCCAAGTGAGAGTGTCACACTAAGTTTGGGGTGCCACTCAAATTTTTTTATGCAATGTATCATACACACCCTCTTATGTTTGCAATCACAATGTCTCTATTTATTGTGCCTTGATTGTTATCCTCAATTTTGCTTGCTTAGAACACATGTATCACTAGCATTTCATTGTGTAAGACATTCATGATCCATCTTAGCCCCATAACCACGGTTCTAATAGTTGCTTGAGGATGAGCAAGCATTCTGAGTTGGTATGGGAAGGAGAAGAATGGGAGGAAAATGACAACAATAGAGAAGATGAACCATAAGGTTGTAAAGTTCCTTTTCCTTTCATTTGTTTCTAGCACTTTAAATTGCATGATTATCTTTATCTTCTTTGTATGCATGTGTGTATGAATAAGCATAGTTTGATTTCTAAATGGAAACATGTTGCTGTGACATTATGACTATCAACTTGAGTTTTGTGAATTCAAAAGCAATAAAGCATCATGATCATAAACAAACAAGGAATTAAAGAAGAGTTTAGCATGTCCATACAAGTATTGGAAAGCTAGTATGATTGATTATTGCTCAATTGCATTAGACTTTATTTAATTGAAGTTTTCATCTAGTAAATTTTGTTAAATCTTTTGAAATCATGAAAACCTTGACAAAGTAAATGCAAAAAAAAAAGGGCAAGAAAAGAAAAAGGGAAAGAATGAGAAAGCTGAAGGCTATGAGTACCAATGACAATTTATTTGCTAAGTACTTATGGTGTTTATGTATCAAGCCAAATGCTTGAAAACAAATCACTTAGAAGTCAAGGCTAGGCTCAAGTGCAAAAGCACTCCCTCAAAGCTCAAGGTTCTGAGCATCAATGATTAGAGAGTTAAGAAAAGAAACAAATAAGTTTAATGAAATCCTCTAATTCAAATGCTTGCGGTGCTTATGTATCAAGAGGTAATACTTGAAAATAAAGCATTTAGAATCATAGATTTGTTATTAACTCATGGGGAAAAGCACCCAAAAGGAGAAGCTAATAAGAAAATCAAAAGCTTGTTTCAAGGAAGAATTATAAGGAAAAGATTTCATAAAATGAGCTAGATAGAAGCATCAATCATTTACATTTCTTTTGTGATTGTAGCATGCATAGAAAACTAGCCTACCATGAACATTAACTTGCTATTCTTCTCACCTTGGATTGTCAATCTTTATTGCATGATTCTTTTCTTGCTTGGGGATAAGCAAGGTTTAAGTTTGGTGTTGTGATGACATGTCATCATGTCATATTTTTCTATGCTTTTTCATACAAGAAATTAATGATTTGTGCTTAAATATTGAATGCTTTTGTACTTAATTGGTATATTTCTTTGATCTTTTAATTTTATAAATCATGTAGGAAATAAGAAGAAAAAGAAGCAATGAAGCACAAAATAAGTTAAAAAGGAGAAAAAAAGAGCTTTGGGGCACATTTTAAAGTTGGAGCACACTTTGTAGCCTTAGGCCACGCTTTTAAAAGCGTGGTCCTTGACCAAATCAAGGAAACAAGGGGGAGTTCTGCGCTCTTGGTGAGAGCCAAGCATTATCGTGCAACAAGATTTAGCTTGGAAGCAAAAATTTTCGCTAAGTTAAACTTGGGCGCTCACAACATGACCATGCCTCCTTCAAAGAGCTATAACTTGAGCTACAAATGTCTGATTGATGTGCTTTCAGTTGCGTTCGAAAGCTGACATTCAGATCTTTCCAATGATATATGGCAATCCATATTTGGCATGAAATTGAGGCACGAGTGAAAGGCATCTTTATGGACCAAAAACAAGCAAAAAAATCAGCCAATGCTTCCACCAAGGTTTGAAGCAGGAGCCTCACTCCAAAGCAAAGTAGCGCTCACTTGGAGAGCACAGCACTCTCTTGGAGAGCATTGTCATTCTCTCTCCCAATGAAAATAAATCCTGAAGGTAAGTGAATAAATCAATATGAATCCTGAAGTCCTAGTCTTTCCCTCGGAAAGGCTAGAGTTAGTGGAATCCAAATTAATCAGCAAAGAATTCCAATTTTTACTCAACACCTCGAGTTTGATAACTCAAGCGTTACTAGTTACTCAACCAAAACCAAAGGGAAAGAAAATCTATTTGAATGAAAATAATTTGGATAAAGCGAAAGCATCAATAACATAAATTAAAGAAAGCAATCATAAGTCTGAAATACCTCAATGTGTATTAATTAAGAAAATCAATCCTAACATGGAAGGTTCATAAACCAATTTGAAAAGATAAATAACAATTAAAGTAATGGAATAAATAAAAGTATAAAATAAATTAAAGGAACATTGAACCTGTGATGAAGAAGAAATAATCCTACATCCTAAAACTAAGAGAAATCCTAATTCCTAAATCCGAAGAGAGAGGAGAGAACCTCTCTCTCTAAAAACTATATCTAAATTATGAAAAGTGAAGTATGAGTCATCTCCCTTCATTCCTCCACTTTGCAGCCTTTAATCTGTGTTTTTTGGGCTTGAAACTGGGCCAGAAATAGCTCAGAAATCGCTGGGGCGAAATCTGCCACGCTGATTTTCGTCACTGCGATGGGTCCGCGTGGAGCACGTGCTCGCATCACTCAGCTGTACGGCCACTATTGAGTATTATATATCAAATTGAAGCCCCAGACATTAGCTTTCCATCGCAGCTAGAATCACATCATTTGGACCTCTGTAGCTCAAGTTATGACCGTTTGAGTGCAAAGAGGTCCGGCTGGACAGCTTAGCAATTTCTTCAACTTCTTGTATTCCTTCCACTTTTGCATGCTTCCTTTCCATCCTCTAAGCCATTTCTGTCCTGTAATCTCTGAAAACACTTAACACACATATCAAGGCATCTAATAGTAATAAGAGAAGATTAAATAAAAGAAAATAAAAGCCAAAGAAGCATGTTTTCAATCATAGAACAAATTTTGGGAAGGAATTGCAAAACATGCAAATCATATGAATAAATGTATGAAAGATTGATAAAATCCACTCAATGAAGTACAAGATAAACCATAAAATAGTGGTTTATCAACCTCTCCACACTTAAACATTAGCATGTCCTCATGCTAAGCTCAAGAGAAGCTATAAAGGAGTGAAGAGGAATGATAGAGAGTATGCAATGCAACCTATCTATGTGAATGCAACTACATGCAAAATGTTTCTACCTACTTGGTTAAAAGTAAATAAGTTCTCCAAGATAAAAAAAAATTCAAATTCCACTAATTCTAATCATATAATAAAAGACAAGTAAACTTGTGAGAAGATAGCTCAAAAAAGCAGGAAACATAGAATCAAGTATTGAACCCTCACTGGTAATGTATATCACTCTAGTCTCTCAAGTGTATATAGTAATTCACTCTACTCTTCTCTAATCATGCTTTCTAAATTTTGTTTATCTAACCAATTAACAAATATTTAGTATACCAATGCAAACATCATGAGGTCTTTTCGGGGTTGTAATGGGGCCGAGGTAAAGGTAAGGGTATATGTATGGCCAAGTGAGCTAAAATATGAATCTTTGAGTAACCTAAGCTATCATCTAACATACATACATTCTATATAACTTCTAAAATCATGCCTAGCTACCCATAATTCCCATTTTTGCATCATATTCTCATGTATCAATTTTTCTTTTAATTTGTGTCACATATACATTGATCTTTTATTAACTTAAGATTGGGGTAATTTTGTCCCCTTATTTATTTATTTATATTATATATATTTTTTTTCTTTTTTTTCTCCTTTTTTATAGAGACATAAAAACTAAAATAACATATCAATGCATATGAAATTTTTAATTTTCTCTTTTACATGAGTAGGTACCTAAATTTTCCAATATTCAAAATTAGAAACATGATATATTCCCTTATTAACCCATGTTCCCATAGTTTCCCCACACTTAGTTGATGCACAACCTCTATCCTAAGCTAACTAAAGATTCAATTGGGATATTTAATTTGTTTTTCCGCTTAAGGCTAGTGATGTGGTAAAATATAGAACAAATGGGGATTAAAAGGCTCAAAGTGGCTAACAAAGGTAGTAGAAAGGGTAGGCTTATTTGGGATAAGTGAGTAAAAATTAAAATAATGGCCTCAATCATATGCAAGCATGTAAATACACTAATTATTGGACATATAGAATGGAACAAAGTAAATATTGCAATCATAGAGAAGAAAACACACAAGAATAAAAATTTATGGTTAAATAATGTAACCATGTAAATAAGCTCAAAATCTCACAGGTTGTGTGTTCTAGCTTTTAACTATGTTCCAAATACAACTTCCAAACAAGTTTAACACAAAAGTTTTGATTTAAATTAGTGAAATACTATAAAAATTTCTTGAAAAAAATATTACTTCAACCAAGTAGTGACTAAATGCATAAAATCAAACAAATATGCAATCAAATATGCAAATGCAACAATGAACAAACAAAGAAAATAGAGTATTGGTATTGAAAAGAAGGTGACTAGCCCTTGGAAGTTGGTATCGACCTCCCCACACTTAAAGATTGCACCGTCCTCGGTACATGCTAAGATATGCAAGTGGATGGGGGTTGTGGTTCCTCAGCTAGTGCTCTTTCCTTGCTGATGGTTTGGGAGTAGTTTTCGCTTTTCCTTTCTTGGTGGTCATCCTAAAAAGGAAAAAAAAGAATGTAACTTTTTAAATTTAAGGTTTCAAGCAAGGGAGGAGAAGATATAGGTGATAATCAATGCACGATAAAGAAGAATGTCGTTAACACATGGTCTAGACTGCATGTGAAAAGTCCATCAATGGAAATATAGCAAGTGCATGTAATGACAATTAAATGCAAGATGTTTATTGGCATGCTGGCAAAGGCATGATAGCATAGATCAACCACTAAATGTCTAGGTTAGATTATCATCTCTTTCAAACTAACAATCTGTTTGTATTGACAATTAAATTTTAATTAATAAAATATAAAAGGAGTTTTATAAAAAACAGGCATTAGAGTAGTAAAATAATTTAAAAGAATGCACATTGCCATACGGGCTTTTTTACAAACACATAGCATGCATGGTAAATAAGTTATTGAAAGTGTTAAATTGAACATGCAAGTAACCCTATAAAAAATAATATATAATTGTCAAAATAATTCTTTAATAATTCACAAGCAAAATATGGAAAATAATGACCCAAATAAATTTCCAACACCGATTAAAAGAAAAAGAAAGAAAAAGAAGGGAAGGAAGAAAGAAATAAGAAGGGAAAGAAAGGATTTATATTTGGGGAAGAAAAGATAAGATATTTGGCTGATTTGGAAAAGCTGTGCGGTGCAAGCGACGCGAGCGCGTGGGGCACGCGGTCGCATGGATAGCGCTTCGATGAAGTGACGCGAAACCGTGGGTCACGTGTTCGCGTGAAGTGATTCATGCCCTCAGCGCGAGTGCAGCCTCGCGGCTGCGCAACTCTTTGGTGAAAAAATTATTTTGCCAAACTTTGGGTGACGCGATCGCGTGGTGGACGCGATCGTGTGGTTGGCCTTGTTTAAAAAATGGCGCGGACGCATGGGGGCACGCGTTTGTGTGGTAGGGCTTGTGCTACTAGCACGAGTCCAGCCCAATTCCAGCTCAACTTTCGGCCATACACCCTTTTTACGTCGATTTTGAGGCACGCGTTCACGTGGGTGACGCGGACGCGTGGGAGGCATTTCGCCCACATGACGCGGACACGTCAGCGACGCAGTTGCATGGATCAATTTGTGCCAAAGGTATGCATCTAGCCACGCTGTCGCGTGACTTTCTGTTCAATTTTCTTTTCTTCTGAATGCACTTGTGATGCGGACGCGTCAGCTATGCTTACGCGTCGCGTGCGTGATTTTTTTCTTTTTTATAATGCAGTATGCAGAATGCAATGCTTAATATGAATGCTATGCATGATTCCAGCTTCAATCAAAACTCCAAAACAAACAAAATAGACTAGAATTAAAACTGAAAAAGGGACGATCATACCATGGTGGGTTGTCTCCCACCTAGCACTTTTAGTTAAAGTCCTTAAGTTGGACATTTGGTGAGTTCCCGGTTATGGTGGCTTAGGCTTGTACTGATCCAGGAATTCCCACCAATGTTTGTACTTCCAATAGCCTCCAGGATCCCAAACTAGGCACAGAAAGCCTTCAAGTAAGTTAAAGCAAATGACAAGGCCCCAAGAGTGTTGATTGCCAGAATGAATTCTGAGGTCCCAAACCTTGCTTTTGTACCCGTCTTCTTGTTGATCATTATGATTCCATCCGGGTAGTAAGCAATCTGAATTCTCACCAAAGCAGCCAAACAACTTCCTAGACCCATTCAGTTGAGCTCTACACCAACCTTTGTGTTTAAACTCAAAGCTTTCAACCATAATAAACCTTGCAGGACAATTCTTACCATTGACCATCTTTCTTTTACTCTTAATGCCACAAAGAGCTCTAAGTTGACCATCCGTCTCCAATAGCCCATATTCAAGTGGAATTAGAAAGTTAAGGGATATGAATTTTGCCCACTTGAATGTTGTGAAGGATGATGGCAACTTAGGGGGAGGGGTTTCTAATGAACTTGCAAGCTCCACTCCTTTGTGTTCTTCTTTGACAACTACCACCTCTTTGCAAGCTTCTTCAATATCAACCTCTTCCTCTTGGTAGCTTTCTTCCAATTCAATCTCTTATTCATTTCTCTCCAAGGGCATGGGAGGTTGCGCCTCTTCTTCTTTAATCTTCATGTCAAGTCCAATGAGAGAGGATTCAAATATAGATAAGAATTCATTAATAATTGAATCCATCTGTTGATCGTCCCCTTCAAAGTCTTCAACCATGATATGCCTTGGAGGTTGTACACCCTCCTCAACATCAAATTCGAACTTCTCAGAAGGGGGCTCTGTGACTTGAGTTTCCCATGGAGGTTCCACATCTCCTAAGTCTTCAACCACTTCTTCCTCTTCAATGGCAGGCGTAGCCTCTTCCAATTGTTCCAATACCAAATCGTGCTGCTCACTGTCCACTGGAGTTTCTAACTTCTCCTTCACGCCACGTTCTTCAGTAGATTCTCCACATGAAGCCATGGGGGTTCCTTGAATGTCCGAACGTCGGGAAGGTAATCGAATTATTGCTTGATCCAGTTGGCGAAGGGTTGCATGAGGTTTTTCCACTGTTTCCTTGAGATGATCCCTTGATTCTTGTTGTTCTCGGCTATCATAAGTAGGATCATAGTGCTCCTGGATTGATGGATATGGAGATGGTAAATATTGAGGTGGTGGTTCTTGGGAGTAATTGGGTTGGAATTGGTGTGGTTTTATATATGGTTTAAATGGCTCATAAGGTGGTTGGTATGGTGGTTGAGGGTTAGGATTATATGAGGTTGTTTGGTAGTAAGGGGCTTGTGAGTATGGTGGTCCAAGTCATGTTGAGGAGGGGGTTCATAGGCATATGGTGGTGGTTGTTGATAATCAAAAGAGTGCTCACCATAGCCATTGCCTTGATATGCATCGCAGAATGGTTGTTGATAGTCCATTGGAGGTGGTTGTTGCCATGAGGGTTGATCAAATCCTTGTGGCTCATCCCATCTTTGATTCTTCCAACCTTGATGCCTGTTCTCATTAAAGTTCACATTCCTAACAACAACATTGGAATCAAACTTGAAGCCAGAGGGGTGAGAGTTCATAGTAGTAAGAGAAAATAAAAAAAACTAATAAAAAGAAAATATTTTGGAAAAGATATGATTTTTGAAAAAAAGATAAGATAAGATTTTGAAAAAGATATGGTTTTTTTTTGAAAAAGATTTGAAATTAGAAAAATAAGATAAGATAAGATAAAAATTTTAAAATAAAAATCTGAAATTCTTTTTTTGAAAAATATTTACAATAACCAATAATAAAGCACACGTTTGCAATTCCCCGGCAACGGCGCCATTTTGACGAACTGATTTTCTATCGGTAAAGAAATATAAAAATAATCGAATTGTAAGAATAGTTTCTAAACCAACAGAGAATCCTTTCGTACAAAAATTTTGGTTGTCACAAGTAACAAACCCCTTTGAAATTGATAACCGAAGTATTTAAACCTCGGGTTGTCTTCTCAAGGAATTGCAGGGAGGTATGATTTATTATTGGTTATGGAAAAGGTATGTTTTGGGGGTGTTTAAAATAAGGAACAAGTAATGTAAAATAACAAGTCGTTAAAATAATAACTAATAAAGCACTTAGCAAGGTATGAGAATTGGAAGTCCTATCCTAGTTATCCTTATCAATTGTGATGAGAATTGGCTTTTGCTCCCACTTAGTCAACCTCTAACTAAGAAAGTAAGTGGATAAATCAATATGAATCCTCAAGTCCTAGTCTTTCCCTTGGAAAGGATAGAGTTAGTGGAATCCAAATTAATCAGCAAAGAATTCCAATTTTCAGTCAACACCTCGAGTTTGATAACTCAAGCGTTAGTAGTTACTCAACCAAGCCAAAAGGAAAGAAAATCTATTTGAATGAAAATAATTTGGATAAAGCGAAAGCATCAATAACATAAATTAAAGAAAGCAATCATAAGTCTGAAATACCTCAATGTGTATTAGTTAAGAAAATCAATCCTAACATGGAAGGCTCATAAACCAATTTGAAAAGATAAATAAAAATTAAAGTAATGGAATAAATAAAAGTAGAAAATAAATTAAAGGAACATTGAACCTGTGATGAAGAAGAAATAATCCTACATCCTAAAACTAAGAGAAATCCTAATTCCTAAATCCTAAGAGAGAGGAGAAAACCTCTCTCTCTAAAAACTACATCTAAATTATGAAAAGTGAATTATGAGTCATCTCCCTTCATTCCTCTACTTTGCAGCCTTTAATCTGTGTTTTCTGGGCTTGAAACTGGGCCGGAAATATCCCAGAAATCGCTGGGGCGAAATCTGCCACACTTATTTTCATCACTACGACGCGTCCGCAGACTTTAGCTTTCCAACGCAACTCGAACAAGGTCATTTGGACCTCTATAGCTCAAGTTATGACCGTTTGAGTACGAAGAGGTCAGGCTGGACAGCTTAGCAATTTCTTCAGCTTCTTGTATTCCTTCCACTTTTGCATGCTTCCTTTCCATCCTCTAAGCCATTCCTGCCCTGTGGTCTTTGAAAACACTTAACGCACATATCAAGGCATCTAATGGTAATAAGAGAAGATTAAATAAAAGAAAATAAAAGTCAAAGAAGCATATTTTCAATCATAGAACAAATTCTGGGAAGGAATTGTAAAACATGCAAATCATATGAATAAATGTATGAAAAATTGATAAAATCCACTCAATTAAGCACAAGATAAACCAAAAAATAGTGGTTTATCAACGCGTTCGCGCATTGTGCGCGTCCGCATGGATGGGCGAGAAGAGTGATTTGCACAGGAGCGCCCTGTGCGCGTTTGCGTCTGGTGAGTTGGGCTAGGGGCTTAGTAATAGCCCAGAGTGAGCGCAACCCTCGGGTTATTGGCCTGAAAACTGTGTCAGCAGATCCGCACATACGAGGCATGTGCGTGGCCGCATGTAATGCAGCATGATGCCATCGGCGCGCATGCACACCGTGCGCGGAGCATAATGTTGGCGCAAGGGTGGCCCAACTCTCTAGAAGATGTATGGGCTTGTATCCGTGAATAGACGCGTGCGTGTACTGCGTGCGCTCGCATCCCTACCCCCCCCCCCCACTTTTTTTTCAGAAATGACAAAAACAGCTCAGAATCCCCCTAACACTACCTACGACACAAAATTGACCAAAAATACAGAGTTTGCAAAAATCTTTTGGGCTTTTTTTTGAGAATTTTCAAATACAAGCAAAAGAAACTTGCTCCTCAAGCAACCTACAACCTATTTGTTTAAAACAAGTATATGGAAAGAAAACTACCTACAATGGTAACTCAAATCACTTATTAATCAAAGCAACAAGAGAGTGGAAAGAGTTTATCCTGGTGGGGTGTCTCCCACCTAGCACTTTTATTTTAAGCCCTTAAGTTGGACATTTGGAAAGCTCTTTGTCATGGTGGCTTATGCTTGTAGTCATCCTTGAATGGTTGACAGAAATTCCAACCATCTTCACCAAGCTTAGGCAAAGTTCTTCCCAAGATATGAGCTCCCGTAGTTGGTCTTCTTGTTTCGAACCAGGATCCCATATCTTATTTTCACACCCGTCTTCAAGTTGATTGTCATGATTTTCCCATCCGAGTGGTTGACACGTAGAATTCTCTTTAGCATACTAAATTTTCTTCCTGGACCCACACAAGGTAGCATTCTTCCAATCATGATCCCTAGGCCTTGAAGACTTGACCTTAGTGAGCCTAATACCAAATTTTCAACCGCTATACAACTCCCTTGTAATCTTTTCCACAAAGAGCTCTAAGTTGTCCATCCGTTTCAATCAAACTATATCCAAGTGAGAAAGTAGAGCTCAGGGGTAGGAATTTTACCCACTTGAATGTTACGTTGGATGGTGGCTGAGGGAGTGTGACTTTCCCACACTTAGACAATGCGAGTTCCACTCCTTTATGCTCTCCCTTAGTTATTTCCAACTCTTGACAACTTTCTTCGATTTCTTCTAGCTTGTTGACTTCTTCCAACTCCTCTTCATCATCAGATTGAACCTGGGAGGTCGTGTGAAATCCACTTCAACATCGGCTTCACATTCATCGGAGGGGTCTTCAACAAGTTTATCATCGTTACTTGATGGTGAGTTATCTTTAATAACTTCAACTTTAAATTCCATGGGGGAGGATTCCATTTTGGATAAGAATTCGTCAATGATGGAATCTTCCTCTAGGTTAAACTCCTCAAAGCCTCCAATTACGATATGCCTTGGAGGTTGTACACCATCTTCAACATCAATATCAAGCGTCTTGGGGAGGAGTTCTTGAGGTTCCCATGGTGGTTCCGCGTCTCCTAAATCTTCAACCACTTCTTCCTTTTCTTCAATAATCACAGGTTCCTCCAATTATTCTAATACAAAATCTAACTCTTTACTCTCCACCGGAGCTTTTAATCTCTCCTTCATGCTATGCTCTTCTTTTGGTTTTTCACATGTGGTCGCGGAAGTACCTTGAGTGTTCAAGCATTAGTTAGCTAAAGTATGCACTACCTTGGTCAAATTAGTCATACACTCTAAGGCATTCTTTTGCATGGCTTCTTGTCCTTGAAGTAGAAAAGTGAGAGAATTGTACATTGAGGCTTGGGGTGGATAGGAGGGTTCATTATTTCGGAGAAAAGGTTCATAGTTGGAAGGTGGTTCTTCTTGGTAAGGGTATATAGATGGTATGTATTGAGGTGGTTCTTGGTGGTACTCATAATGGTCAAAAGGATGTGGTATGGGTGATTGGTCATACAATGGATATGGGTCACATGAGGGTGCTTGGCAAAAATGGGCTTGTGAGCATGGTTGATGGTCATGTTGAGGATAAGCATCATAGGCATGTGATGGTGGTTGAATGTCACTAAAAGAATCACCATAGCCATTGAGTTGACATGGATTAGGATGTGAGCTACACCTATGATTGTCCGGAGGTTATTGCCAATAGAAGTGATCAATTCCTTGAGGCTCCTCCTATCTTTGATGGTTCCATCCTTGATACATGTTGTCGTTTAAGTCTACATTTCCTACAACATAATTAGGGCCAAACTCATAGCCAAAGTGAGAATTCATAGTGGAAAAACAAAATAAAACTAACAAAACTAGAAAACAGGCAAAAGACAAACATATTCACACTATTCACAAATATACAATAACCAATAACATAACACCATTGCAAATCCCCGGCAACGGCGCCATTTTGATGAGTGGATTTTTGATGGTTTAGAATTTCACTAATGAAATCTCGTTGTAAAGTATAGATTCCAAACCAACAATAATCCTTTCATACAAAAATTTGTTTGTCACAAGTACAAACCCCTAATAATCCTAATAACTGAAGTATTTAAACCTCGGGTCATTTCTCAAAGGAATTGCAGGGTAGTGTTCTTGTTATTGGTTATGGGTTGTATATTTTGGGATTTTGGATAAGAAACAAGAAATGTAAATGACAATGAAATTCAAATGATAAAATGGTCTTGGCAAGGATTGGTGGTCAAGGATCTCTATCCTAATAACCACAACATGATAATTGTAAGGGTCAATCCCACTAAATCATCCCCTACTAGTGGTAAAGGATAGTCAAGTGAGCTATATCAATCTAAGCCCATAAGTCCTAGCTTTCCACTAACTGAATTAGTGAGAACTAGAGTTAATGGCTATCAATCATCAATCACTTGGACATTAGTAACTCAAGAATTCCTAAGTTACCTTCCCAAGCCAAGAACATAAAATTCTACTCTAAAATCCTTCCAAGCATTTCATCAAACACTTGGAAGGCTCAAAAGGAAATTATAGTAATCCAACAACAAGAATGAATTCTAACAATAATTGAATGCAAGGAATTAACAACAACAATCAAAGAAAACAAGATCTACATGAATTACCTCAAATTGCATTAAAAGAAAATGGAAGAAGAAAGAGTGCATCAACAACAAAGTAAACAATTACAAGAATGAAATACAAAATTAGAGAGAGGAGGAGTAGGGGAACAAGAAATTGTAAAGGAAAAGTAAATCAAGGCATGAATTAAACCTAGATCTAAGAAGAGATTAACCTAAACCTAAACCTAATCCTAATCCTAGAGAGAAGTGAGAGCTTCTCTCTCTAAAACTAAACTAAAACTTCCTAGATGAATGAATTCTCCCCTTTCCCTTCAATCCTTGGTTCCTTTTATCTTTTCCCGCCAAACCTCAGCTCCAAATAGGGTTAGAAACCCTCCAAAATCTCCAGGAACGAGTTTTACTAAAAGGGTCATGTGCGGCCTTCAGCGCGTACGCGCACAGTGCGCATATGCGTCCATGGAGCATTTCACAATCCACGCGGAAGCATCCAATGCACGCGCGCATCCATAGGCATTATCCAAATCTTTGGATTTTCATGATTTCTCCACTTCATATGCTTTTCTCTTCACTCCTTTGATCCATTCCTAGCTTTTTTAATCTGAAATCACTAACAGATACATCAAGGCATCTAGTGGAATCAAAGAGAGATTAAAATCATCAAGTTAAAGGCCTAAAAATTATGTTTTCACATCTAAGCACAAATAAGGAGACAATCGCAAAATCATGCTGTTTCATTGAATAAATGTGTGGAAAGGTTATCAAAATGCTCTAAATTCAACACGAGATAAACCCTAAAAATAGGGTTTATCATGCGTACACACAAGTATGCGTGCGTACGCAGAAGTATGCGTGCGTACGCAGAAGTATGCATGCGTACGCACAAGAAGGATTTGTGAGCGACGCGTACGTGTGGATAGGAATTTGGCCAAACGACGCGTACGCATGACCAGAATCATGTGAGCTCATTAATGCAAATCGCTGGGGGCGAATTCTGGGACTCCATGACCCATTCCAACTCATTTTCTGAAGCTATTTGAGGCCAAAGTGAAGAAGGATGGAGGGGGAGGGGGCAATTAGGTTTTGCTTTTATCATAGTTTAGCATAGTTCTCTAGAGAGAGAAGCTCCCCCTCTCTCTAGAATTAGGGTTTTCTTAGTTTAATTTCCTTTAATTTCAGCATTTAATTCTTATTTTAATGTAGTTTCATTTATGTTTCTATGCTTTCTTGTCTTTACCTTCTTCACCTCTTTTGTTATTTTCTCCTTTATATCATTTTTATGTTTATGAACACTTTTGTTAATTTAATTTTCATTTAATGAAATTTATGTTTCCATGTCATTTATTGCTTTCTCTAGTTGTTATTGTTATTTTCTTGCTTTTGGTGTTTTAGATTTTATTTTTAATGCAATTTAATGTTATTTTATTTTTATGCACACCAAGTGTTTGATAAAATGCTTGACTTAGTTTTCACTTAGTTTTTCCACATTCTTGGCTTGCAATTGTTGACTTTGGTGATCCTTGAGTCATTGATGTCCATTCTTGTTTGATACATTAGAGTAGTTAGTTGATTTGGTTTCCATTGACTCTATGTGACCCTTAGTGTTGACATTGGACTTATGGATTGAAATCAACTATGCCTATTTGACTTATTTACGATGTAACGTTGACTAAGTAGGATTAACTCTTCATAATTATCATGTGTTTATGGTCAATGACTATGATAGGTAACCTTATCTCTCAATTACTTGCTGATGAGCGGATAATTTATACGCTTTTTGGCATTATTTTTAGTATGTTTTTAGTATGTTTTAGTTAGTTTTTATTATATTTTTATTAGTTTTTAGTTAAAATTCACTTTTCTGGACTTTACTATGAGTTTGTGTCTTTTTCTGTGATTTCAGGTATTTTCTGGCTGAAATTGAGGGACCTGAGCAAAAATCTGATTCAGAGGCTGAAAAGGACTGTAGATGCTGTTGGATTCTGACCTCCCTGCACTCGAAGTGAATTTTCTGGAGCTGCGGAAGCCTAAATGGCGCGCTCTCAACGGCGTTGGAAAGTAGACATCCTGGTGTTCCATACTTTGCCTGAGATTTGATGGCCCAAACTGGTGTTCCAAATCAGCTCAAAACTGTCCTGAGTTAAACGCCAGAACTGGCACAAGAATGGGAGTTAAACGCCCAAACTGGCACAAAAGCTGGCGTTTAACTCCAAGAAAAGTCTCTACACATGAAAGCTTTAATGCTCAGCCCAAGCATACACCAAGTGGGCCCGTAAGTGGATTTTTATGTCATTTACTCATCTTTGTAAACCCTAGACTACTAGTTCTCTACAAATAGGACCTTTTGCTATTGTATTTTCATCTTTTGATCACTTTAGATCTTAGATCAGATCTTGGTTCTTCTGGTTCCCTCTCTGGGGCCGAAGCCAATGATCACTATTATCACTTATGTATTTTCAACGGTGGAGTTTCTACACACCATAGATTAAGGTGTGGAGCTTTGCTGTACCTCGAGTATTAATGCAATTACTATTGTTCTTCTATTCAATTCAGCTTATTCTTGTTATAAGATATTCATTTACACCCAAGAACATGATGAATGTGATGATTATGTGACACTCATCATCATTTTCACTTATGAAAGAGTGCCTGACAACCACTTCTGTTCTACAAGCAAACAAGACTTGAATGTTTATCTCTTTGATCCCTTAATCGGAATCTTCGTGGTATAAGCTAGAATTGATGGCGGCATTCAAGAGAATCTGTAAGGTCTAAACATTGTCTGTGGTATTTTGAGTAGGATTCAATGATTGAATGACTGTGACGAGCTTCAAACTTCTGAAGGTTGGGCGTTAGTGACAGACGCAAAAGAATCAATGGATTCTATTCCAACCTGATTGAGAACCGACAGATGATTAGCCGTGCCGTGACAGGGTGTGTTGAACATTTTCACTGAGAGGACGGGATTGTAGCCACTGACAACGGTGATGCCCAACATACAGCTTGCCATGGAAAGGAGTAAGAAGGATTGGATGAAGACATTAGGAAAGCAGAGAGACGGAAGGGACAAAGCATCTCCATACGCTTATCTGAAGTTCTCACCAATGAATTACATAAGTATCTCTATCTTTATGCCTTATTCGTATATCATCAATAACCATTTGAATCTGCCTGACTAAGATTTACAAGGTGACCATAGCTTGCTTCATACCAACAATCTCCGTGGGATCGACCCTTACTCGCGGAAGGTTTATTACTTGGACGTCCCAGTACACTTGCTAGTTAGTTGTGTGAAGTTGTTATAAAGAGTTGAGATTGCAATTGAGCATACCATGTTGATGGCGCCATTGATGATCACAATTTCGTGCACCAAGTTTTTGGCGCTGTTGCCGGGGATTGTTGAGTTTGGACAACTGACGGTTCATCTTGTTGCTTAGATTAGGTATTTTTTTTCTTCTTCAGAGTTCTTAAGAATGAATTCTAGTGTTTCAAGGTGATGTTCTTATCATCACCAAAGCTGATTGATTCTCATCAATTTAGCTCTTGAATGCAATGTGCTACTGAAGCTTGGCTAGCCATGTCTAATTCCTTTAGACTAAAGCTTTAGACTAACATTGCATGATTCCTGGAATTCTTATTAAAAATTTTGAATTTCTTTATTTTCTTCTCCATATAATTTTCGAAAAAAACCAAAAAAAAAAATTTACAAAATCATAAAAACCAAAAATATTTCTTGTTTGAGTCTAGTGTCTCACTTTAAGTTTGGTGTCAATTGCATGTTTCTGTTCTTCTTGCATTCATTCATGTGTCCTCATTGATCTTCAAGTTGTTCTTGATGATTTCATTGCCCTGATCTTTAAATTCTCTTGTCTTGAGTGTTTTGTTGCTTCTCATATGCATTCTCAACTTGTTAGTGTCAGTAGTATACAAACTTCTAAGTTTGGTGTCCTGCATGCATTGTTTATTTGATTTTAGTTGCATTTTGATTTTTTCTCATCATTAAAAATCCAAAAAAAAATTTTAATTTGTGTCTTTTCAAGTTAAAAATACAGAGAATTGAAGATTCAGAACATACAGCAGAGGAATTACACAGAACAAGGCTGGGCGTTCAAAACGGCCAGTGAAGAAGGAAAAATGGCATTTAAACGCCAGCCAGGGTGCCTGGCTGGGCGTTTAACGCCCAAAAGGGTAGAGCTTTGGCGTTAAACGCCAGAATGGATACCATTCTGGGCGTTTAACGCCAGGATGGCACAAGAGGGAGGATTCTGTTTTTAATTCAAAATTTTTTCAAGTTTTCAAAATTTTTCAAAATCAAATCTTTTTCAAATCATATCTTCTCAATCACATCTTTTTAAAAACCATAACTTTTCAATCATATATTTTTAATCACATCTTTTTCAAAATAGTTTTCAATCATATCTTGTTGATTTCTAATTTCAAAATCTTTTTCAAAAATCACTTGATTTCTTTTCCACTCTTGGTTTTCGAAAATCAATTAGTGTTTTTAACAATGTTTTTAAAATCTTTTACTTAATTTTCGAAATTTCTTCCCCTCTTCTCACATCTTTCTATTTATGGACTAACACTATGCACAATTCGAACTCTGTCTTTAGTGATAAGTTCGAATTCTTCTACCTCCTCTTTCTATTTTTCTTTTCCTCTGACACCTCAAGGAATCTCTATACTGTGACCTAGAGGATTCCATACTTTCTTGTTCTCTTCTCTTTCATATGAGCAGGAGCAAAGACAAAAGCTTTCTTGTTGAGGCTGACCCTGAACCTGAAAGGACCTTGAAGTGAAAGCTAAGAGAAGCCAAGGCACAACTCTCTGTAGAGGACCTAACAGAAATCTTCAAACAAGAAGAAGACATGGCAGCCGAAAACAACAACAATGCCAACAATGCAAGGAAGGTGCTGGGTGACTTTACTGCACCTACTCCCGACTTCTATGGGAGAAGCATCTCTATCCCTGCCATTGGAGCAAACAACTTTGAGCTTAAGCCTCAATTAGTTTCTCTGATGCAACAGAATTGCAAGTTCCATGGACTTCCATTGGAAGATCCTCATCAGTTTTTAGCTGAGATCCTGCAAATCTGTGACACTGTCAAGACTAATGGGGTTGACCCTGAGGTCTACAGACTTATGCTATTCCCTTTTACTGTAAGAGACAGAGCTAGGATATGGTTGGACTCACAACCTAAAGAAAGCCTGAACTCTTGGGAAAAGCTAGTTAATGCCTTCTTGGCAAAGTTCTTTCCACCTCAAAAATTGAGTAAGCTTAGAGTGGAAGTCCAAACATTCAGACAGAAGGAAGGTGAATCCCTCTATGAAGCTTGGGAAAGATACAAACAATTGATCAGAAAGTGCCCTTCTGACATGCTTTTTGAATGGAGCATCATAGGTATCTTCTATGATGGTCTGTCTGAACTGTCCAAGATGTCTTTGGATAGCTCTGCTGGAAGATCTCTTCATCTGAAGAAGACGCCTGCAGAAGCTCAAGAACTCATTGAAATGGTTGCAAATAACCAATTCATGTACACTTCTGAAAGGAATCCTGTGAACAATAGGACAAATCCGAAGAAAGGAGTTCTTGAGATTGATACTCTGAATGCCATATTGGCTCAGAACAAAATATTGACTCAGCAAGTCAATATGATTTCTCAAAGTCTGTCTGGAATGCAAGCTGCACCAGGCAGTACTAAGGATGCTTCATCTGAAGAAGAAGCTTATGATCCTGAGAACCCTTCAATGGAAGAGGTGAATTACATGGGAGAACCCTATGGAAACACCTATAATTCTTCATGGAGAAATTATCCAAATCTCTCATGGAAGGATCAGCAGAGACCTCAACAAGGTTTCAACAACAATAATGGTGGAAGAAACAGGTTTAGCAATGGCAAGCCTTTTCCATCATCTTCTCAGCAACAGACAGAGAATTCTAAGCAGAGCCACTCTGACTTAGCAACAATGGTCTCTGATCTAATCAAAACCACTCAAAGTTTCATGACTGAAACAAGGCCCTTCATTAGAAACTTGGAGGCACAAGTGGGACAACTGAGCAAGAAAATTACTGAACTCCCTCCTAGTGAACTCCCTCCTAGTACTCTTCCAAGCAATACAGAAGAGAATCCAAAAGGAGAATGCAAGGCCATTAACATGACCTACATGGCCGAACTTAGAGAGGAGGAAGAGGCAGTGATCGCCATTGAGGAAGACCTCAATGGACGTCTACTGGCCTCCAATGAGTTCCCTAATGAGGAACCATGGGAATCTGAGGCTCATAATGAGACCATAGAGATTCCATCTGATTTACTTCTGCCATTCATGAGCTTTGATGAACATTCTTACTCTGAAGAGGATGAAGATGTCACTGAAGAGCAAGTTGCTAAATACCTTGGAGCAATCATGAAGCTAAATGACAAGTTATTTGGTAATGAGACTTGGGAGAACGAACCTCCTTTGCTCACTAAAGAACTGGATGACTTGTCTAGGCAGAAATTACCTCAAAAGAGACAAGATCCTGGGAAGTTCTCAATACCTTGTACCATAGGCACCATGACCTTTAAGAAGGCTCTGTGTGACCTAGGGTCAAGCATAAACCTCATGCCTCTCTCTGTAATGGAGAAGCTAGGGATCTTTGAGGTACAAGCTGCAAGAATCTCACTAGAGATGGCAGACAATTCAAGAAAACAAGCTTATGGACTTGTAGAGGATGTTCTGGTAAAGATTGAAGACCATTACATCCCTGCTGATTTCATAGTCCTAGAAACTGGGAAGTGCATGGATGAATCCATCATCCTTTGCAGACCCTTCCTAGCCACAGCAAAGGCTGTGATTGATGTGGACAGAGGAGAATTGATCATTCAAGTGAATGAAGAATCCTTTGTGTTTAAGGCTCAAGGATATCCCTCTGTCACCATGGAGAGGAAGCATGAAGAGCTTCTCTCAAAACAGAGTCAAACAGAGCCCCCACAGTCAAACTCTAAGTTTGGTGTTGGGAGGCCACAACCAAACTCTAAGTTTGGTGTTGGGAGGTTCCAACATTACTCTGAGTATCTGTGAGGCTCCATGAGAGCCCACTGTCAAGCTACTGACATTAAAGAAGCGCTTGTTGGGAGGCAACCCAATGTTATATTTATCTAATTTTCCTTTGTTATTTTATGTTTTTTGTAGGTTGATGATCATGGAAAGTCACAAAATCAATTGAAAAAGCAAAACCAGAATGAAAAACAGAAAGAAAAATAGCACACCTTGGAGAAAGACCTTGCTGGCGTTTAAACGCCAGTAAGGGCAGCAAATGGGCGTTTAACGCCCAGTCTGGCACCATTCTGGGCGTTTAACGCCAGAAAGGGGCACCAGACTGGCGTCAAACGCCAGGAAAGGGCAAGAAGCTGGCGTTAAATGCCAGAAATGGGCACCAGCCCGGCGTTTAATGCCAGAATTGGCATAGAGAGCATTTTTGCTCGCCACTTGGTGCAGGGATGACTTTTCCTTGACACCTCAGGATCTGTGGACACCACAGCATCCCCACCTACCCCACCACTCTCTTTCTTCTTCACCCATTCACCAATCACCTCAACACCTCTTCCCCAAAAACCCTGCACCTATCAAATCCCATCTTTCTCTTCACCACTCACACCCATCCTTTATAAAACCCAACCTACCTCACCATTCAAATTCAAACCACTATCCCTCCCAAACCCACCCTCACATAGCCGAACCTTACCCCTCTCTCCACTCCTATATAAACCCATCTTTACCACCTCCTTTTCCCGCAACCTAAACACTACTTCTCTCCCTTTGGCCGAACCACAAAGCCATCTCCATCTCCTTCATTTCTTCTTCTTCTACTCTCTTCTTTCTTCTTTTGCTCGAGGATGAGCAAACCTTCTAAGTTTGGTGTGGTAAAAGCATTGCTTTTTGTTTTTTCATAACCATTTATGGCATCCAAGGCCGGAGAAACCTCTAGAAAGAGGAAAAGGAAGGCAAAAGCTTCCACCTCCGAGTCATGGGAGATGGAGAGATTCATCTTAAGGGTGCATCAAGACCACTTCTATGAAGTTGTGGCCTTGAAGAAGGTGATCCCCGAGGTCCCTTTTAAACTCAAAAAGAGTGAATATCCGGAGATCCGACATGAGATTCGAAGAAAAGGTTGGGAAGTTCTTATCAACCCCATTCAACAAGTCGGAATCTTAATCGTTCAAGAGTTCTATGCCAATGCATGGATCACCAAGAACCCTGATCAAAGTGCGAACCCGGACCCAAAGAATTGGCTTACAATGGTTCGGGGGAAATGCTTAGATTTTAGTCCGAAAAATGTAAGGATGGCATTCAACTTGCCCATGATGCAAGGAGATGAACACCCTTACACTAGAAGGGTCAACTTTGATCAAAGGTTGGACCAAGTCCTCATAGACATTTGTGAAGAGGGCGCTCAATGGAAGAGAGATTCAAGAGGGAAGCCGGTTCAACTGAGAAGGCATGACCTCAAGCCCGTGGCTAGGGGATAGTTGGAGTTTATCCAACGCTCAATCATTCCCACTAGCAACCGGTCCGAAGTTACTATAGACCGGGCCATCATGATTCATAGCATCATGATTGGAGAAGAAATAGAAGTTCATGAGGTTATAGCCCAAGAACTTTATAAGGTGGCAGACAAGTCCTCTACCTTGGCAAGGTTAGCCTTTCCTCATCTCATTTGTCACCTCTGTTATTCAGTTGGAGTTGACATAGAGGGAGACATCCTCATTGATGAGGACAAGCCCATCACTAAGAAAAGGATGGAGCAAACAAGAGATTCCACTCATCATGAAATTCCTGAGATGCCTCAAGGGATGCACTTTCCTCCACAAAACTATTGGGAGCAAATCAACACCTCTCTAGGAGAATTGAGTTACAACATGGGACAACTAAGGGTGGAGCACCAAGAACATTCCATCCTCCTCCATGAAATTAGAGAAGATCAAAGAATCATGAGAGAGGAGCAACAAAGGCAAGGAAGAGACATTGAGGAGCTCAAGCACTCCATAAGATCTTCAAGAGGAAGAACAAGCCGTCATCACTGAGGTGGACCCGTTCTTTAATCTCTTTGTTCCTTATTTTCCTGTTTTTCGAATTTTCATGCTTATGTTTATCTATGTTTGTGTCTTGTGATCATTAGTGTCTTAGTGTCTATGCCTTAAAGTTATGAATGTCCTATTGATCCATCACCTTTCTTAAATGAAAAAATTGTTCTTAATTGTAAAAGAGAAGAATTGCATGAATTTTGAATTTTATAACAGATTAATTATATTGATGTGGTGGCAATACTTTTGTTTTCTGAATGTATGCTTGAACAGTGCATAAGTCTTTTGAATTTATTGTTCATGAATGTTGGCTCTTGAAAGAATGATGAAAAAGGAGACATGTTACTGAGGATCTGAAAAATCATAAAAATGATTCTTGAAGCAAGAAAAAGCAGTGAATACAAAAAAAAGAGAGAGAAAAAGAATAAAGTTGTGATCCAAGGCAAAAAGAGTGTGCTTAAGAACCCTGGACACCTCTAATTGGGGACCCTAGCAAAGCTGAGTCACAATCTGAAAAGGTTCACCCAGTTATGTGTCTGTGGCATGTATGTATCCGGTGGTAATACTAGAAGACAGAGTGCTTTGGGCCACGGCCGAGACTCATAAAGTAGCTATGTTCAAGAATCATCATACTTAACTAGGAGAATCAATAACACTATCTGGATTCTGAGTCCTATAGAAGCCCATCATTCTGAATTTCAAAGGATAGAGTGAGATGCCAAAACTGTTCAGAGGCAAAAAGCTAAAAGCCCCGCTCATCTAATTAATACTAATCTTCATAGATGTTTTTGGAATTCATTACATATTCTCTTCTTTTTATCTTATTTGATTTTCAGTTGCTTGGGGACAAACAACAATTTAAGTTTGGTGTTGTGATGAGCGGATAATTTATACGCTTTTTGGCATTGTTTTTAGTATGCTTTTTAGTATGTTTTAGTTAGTTTTTATTATATTTTTATTAGTTTTTAGTTAAAATTAACTTTTCTGGACTTTACTATGAGTTTGTGTGTTTTTCTATGATTTCAGGTATTTTCTGGCTGAAATTGAGGGACCTGAGCAAAAATCTGATTTAGAGGCTGAAAAGGACTATAGATGCTGTTGGATTCTGACCTCCCTGCACTCTAAGTGGATTTTCTGGAGCTACAAAAGCCCAATTGGCGCGCTCTCAACGGCGTTGGAAAGTAGATATCCTGGGCTTTCCAACAATGTATAATAGTTTATATTTTACTCGAGATTTGATGGCCCAAACTGGCGTTCCAAATCAGCTCAAACCTGCCCGGCGTTAAACGCCGGAACTGGCACAAGAATGGGAGTTAAACGCCCAAACTGGCACAAAAGCTGGCGTTTAACTCCAAGAAAAGTCTCTACACATGAAAGCTTCAATGCTCAGCTCAAGCACACACCAAGTGGGCCCAAAAGTGGATTTTTATGTCATTTACTCATCTTTGTAAACCCTAGGCTACTAGTTCTCTACAAATAGGACCTTTTGCTATTGTATTTTCATCTTTTGATCACTTTAGATCTTAGATCAGATCTTGGTTCTTCTGGTTCCCTCTCTGGGGCCGAAGCCAATGATCACTATTATCACTTATGTATTTTCAACGGTGGAGTTTCTACATACCATAGATTAAGGTGTGGAGCTCTGCTGTACCTCGAGTATTAACGCAATTACTATTGTTCTTCTATTCATTCAGCTTATTCTTGTTCTAAGATATTCATTTACACCCAAGAACATGATGAATGTGATGATTATGTGACACTCATCATCATTCTCACTTATGAACGAGTGCCTGACAACCACTTCTGTTCTACAAGCAAACAAGGCTTGAATGTTTATCTCTTGGATCCCTTAATCGGAATCTTCGTGGTATAAGCTAGAATTGATGGCGGCATTCAAGAGAATCCGGAAGGTCTAAACCTTGTCTGTGGTATTCTGAGTAGGATTCAATGATTGAATGACTGTGACGAGCTTCAAACTCCTGAAGGCTGGGCGTTAGTGACAGACGCAAAAGAATCAATGGATTCTATTCCAACCTGATTGAGAACCGACAGATGATTAGCCGTGCCGTGACAGGGTGCGTTGAACATTTTCACTGAGAGGACGGGATTGTAGCCACTGACAACAGTGATGCCCAACATACAGCTTGCCATGGAAAGGAGTAAGAAGGATTGGATGAAGACAGTAGGAAAGCAGAGAGACGGAAGGGACAAAGCATCTTCATACGCTTATCTGAAGTTCTCACCAATGAATTACATAAGTATCTCTATCTTTATTCCTTATTCGTATATCATCCATAACCATTTGAATATGCCTGACTAAGATTTACAAGGTGACCATAGCTTGCTTCATACCAACAATCTCCGTGGGATCGACCTTTACTCGCGTAAGGTTTATTACTTGGACGACCCAGTACACTTGCTGGTTAGTTGTGCGAAGTTGTGATAAAGAGTTGATATTGCAATTGAGCGTGCCATATTGATGGTGCCATTGATGATCACAATTTCGTGTACCACTTGCCAAGAGATTTCTTGCATTTGAAGTTTCTTTTCCTTACATTTAATTGCTTTGACTTTTATTGCTTTGATGTTTAATTTCTTGCATGTTTAGTTTTCACACTCTTGGTTGAGAAATTAGGTGTTTGGGTAGAATTGAGTTGTGGATGTCCATTCCACGTTGTGTCAGGATTGTTAATTGGTTTGGTATCCCTTGACTCTAAGTGACCCACTAGTGTTTACTTAGGACTTAGGGATTGGGATCATTTATGCCTTTTTGACAAATTCTCAAGTAGGATTGACTAATTGGGATTAATTCCACACAATTGCCATGTTTATGGTCCATAACTAGGATAGGAATCCTAAATTCCCCAATTCTCACCAAGAGTCCTTTTTAGCACTTAATTTCCTATTGCACTCGTTCATCAAATTTAGCGCCGTTGCCGGGGAGTTGCAATGGTGTTGTTTTTGTCTATTGTAAATATGTTAATATGTCAAAAGCTTGCTTTTTGGTTGATTGTGCATATGTTGCTTGCTTTTTATTTTGTGAATATGTTAGTATATGAATATCTTGCTTTTTGTTCGCTATTTTGAATATGTTAATATTATGAATATGTTTTCCTTTGTTTGCTTTTTATTTTTCTTGTCGGGAGCTCATGGCTTGTTGGACACTCCAACAAAGGTGGTGCAATTGATTGGGAATTTTGGAGATTCAAGCATTGTTGGAACCTCCAAGATGCATATAAACACAAGATTAAAGCTCTCCATAAGTCTAACTTAAAGACAAGAAATAAAAGTACTAGGTGGGAGATACCCCACCATGGTAACACCTTTCTAACCCTCTCTTTGTACATAGTTTCAATTTATTGCATTTTGTTTCTTGTAGATAGCTTAGGTTTAGTTTAATTTCAAGCATAATTTGATTAGATTTTAGTTTAGATAATGTGTTTTTGATGAATAATATGTTTTAGGGTTGAAAAGCTATTTTGGATTTCAAGTTTGGTGCCTTAGAGCACTAATTTTTTTTGAGAAAAATAGAGCATGTGCGTGCGCACACACTTGTGTGTACGCACCCAACCCCAGTTTTCACGTTCTGTGCGCGCACACACCAGCTTTTGCACCTTCTGCTGGGAGCGTTAGCACACCTTGTGCATTGGTGCACGAAATTATAAATCACACTTTTCACAACTCGTACTACTAACCAGCAAGTGCACTGGGTCGCCCAAGTAATACCTTACGTGAGTAAGGGTCGAATCCCACGGAGGTTGTTGGCTTGAAGCAAGCTATGGTTATCTTGTAACTCTTAGTCAGGATAATAATAATTCTCAGTTTTCATTGGTAGTAAATAAAAAGCATGGATTAAATAATACTTGTTATGCAGTAATGGAGAATATGCTGGAGTTTTAGAGATGCTTTGTCTTCTGAATCTCTGCTTTCCCCCTGTCTTCTTCTTTACGCACGCAAGGTTCCTCCTATGGCAAGCTGTGTGTTGGTGGATCACCGTTGTCAATGGCTACCATCCGTCCTCTCAGTGAAAATGGTCCAGGTGCGCTGTCACCACACGACTAATCATCTATAGGTTCTTACTCATGCTGGAATAGGATCTATTGATCCTTTTGCGTCTATCACTATGCCCAACCCTTGTGAATTTGAAGCTCGTCACAGCCATTCAATCACTGAATCCTACTGGGAATACCACAGACAAGGTTTAGACTTTCCGGATTCTCAAGAATGTTGCCAATGGATTCTAGCTTATACCACGAAGACTCTGATTAAGGAATCCAAGAGATACTCATTCAATCTAATGTAGAACGGAGGTGGTTGTCAGGCACTCGTTCATAGGTTGAGAATGGTGATGAGTGTCACGGATCATCACATTCATCATATTGAAGTGCGAATGAATATCTTAGATAGAAACAAGCGTGTTTGAATGGAAAATAGAAGTAATTGCATTAATTTATCGAGACACAGCAGAGCTACTCACCCCTAACAATGGAGTTTAGAGACTCATGCCGTCAAAAATACAAAGTTTAGATCTAAAATGTCATTAGGTACAAAATAAATCTCTAAAAGCTGTTTAAATACTAAACTAGTAACCTAGGTTTACAGAAAATGAGTAAACTAAGATAGATAGCGCAGAAATCCACTTCTGAGGCCCACTTGGTATGTGCTGGGGCTGAGACTTGAGCCTTTCACGTGCCTGGGCTGTTTCTGGAGTTAAACGCTAGGTTGTAACCTGCTTTGGGCATTTAATTCCAACTTGTAACCTGTTTCTGGCGTTTAACGCCAGAATGGAACATGGAACTGGCGTTAAATGCCAGTTTACGTCGTTTATCTTCGAGCAAAGTATGGACTATTATATATTGCTGGAAAGCTCTGGATGTCTACTTTCCAACGCAATTAAGAGCGTGCAATTGAACTCCTGTAGCTCCAGAAAATCGATTTCGAGTGCAGGGAGGTCAGAATCCAACAGTATCAGCAGTTCTTTTTCAGCTTGAATCAGATTTTTGCTCAGATCCCTCAATTTCAGCTAGAAAATACCTAAAATCACAGAAAAACACACAAACTCATAGTAAAGTTCAGAACTATGAATTTTGCCTAAAAACTAATAGAAATATACTAAAAACTAACTAAAATATACTAAAAACTACATGAAATTACCCCCAAAAAGTGTATAAAATATCCGCTCACCATGCGTCCGCATCCCCTCTCATTTTGCCTCTGTGAGTGTGCACGCACCTGTGTGCATACTCACAGATGGCAAGAAAGCAGGCAATTTTGATGTTTCAGTTAAGAAAAACAATTTGGCCTCTCTGTGCGTGGGCAAAGCCTTGTGCGCGGGCACAGCTCGTAACAAGGCCTCTGGTGGCAGCGTTTGCACGCATGGTGCGAACGTACAACTTTAAAATTTTTCACACACGCGTACGCGTGCCTCACGCGTATGCATCGATTTTCATTTTTCACCACACCATGCGCACATTTCCCCGATGCGTCGCGTGACCCCCTCGTGCATAGGCACAACCCCTTGTGCGTACGACTCCCCTATTTTCTCACCATTACACTTCTTTTCTCCTCTTCTTTCTACTTCTTATCTTCTTCTTCCTTACACCCCTCTCTTCTCTTGCTTTTGCCCTCTTCTCTACTGGCTTTACTTTGTTTTGTTTGCTTTTAATTTTTATTTTAGTAATTATATTAGTTTTAGTTTAGTTGTTTGTTAATTAAATAAATTGCAAGTGTTTCCTTGATGATTATTGGGTTGCTTCTTTCTTGAATTTTGATTTAATGAATATGTGCACTATGTATCAAGTCTTTGTTTTAATGCCTAGATGAATTGTGAGTTTGATTCATATGTTGTAGCTACTATATGCACTAAACTATATCTTTGTTTGGCATCTTAATCATGAATTGTGCACTTTTGCTTTAGTGAATTGAGTTGAACTACTTAGTCATCATGGTTCTTGAGTGAATATAATCACATAACAAGGTGTTTGTTCCTTGTAAATGCTTTGCATTTTTTTGAGTCGACTTGACTTGATTCCTATCAAGACTTGTCACTTTTTGTAACAAGCACCTTATACATGTGATTATTTCATTATTCTTACGGATGAATAAGTAGTCACTTTTCATCATTGTATTGGTTATTGTTAATTGTGCCATTTTCTATTAATTTTGTGCTTTCACTTGCACAATTTCAATATCCAATATCTCAAACACTCAATTCACTCTTAAGGTTCCCTAGGGTTGCTTGTGCCTTAAGTTTTGCTTGTTCTTTACTTGCACCCTTGGCTTTTTAATTGAGGAACTTGCTATCTCTTTTGATTATGTGTTTGCCATTTTTACCCGGCCAATGTGTATGTTCTAAAGTGTGCGTGATGATCGGAATTCACACCCCACAAAGTCTTTGATTATGAATCCGTTCTTTGGCAAGTGCACCATATTATCGTCAAGTAATAATAACCCACAGAGGAGTGGGATCGGATCCACAGAGATTAGTAGATTTGAGCAATTTTAATCAATTGGTGAATTAGTCAAGCTGAGCAATATAGGGTAGGATTGCAGAATTGTAAATGAGCAAGAATTTAATTGACTCAAAGATAAAGGGACGAAATAAAGTGCATAAAAGGAAATGGCAAGAATGTAAAGCGCAGAAACATAAATGACTGAATTGTAAATAGGAATGGGGATTAACAGAATTATAAAAAAAAAAAAACTATAAAGAATGTGGAAGATAAGAGTAGGGGAAATCATTGAGATTGGGAGATATTGTTCTCTTTGGATTAAATCTAGTTCATCTCATCTTCAATCATGCAACTCATTGACCTCTTAGCAATCATGATTGATTGAGCCCCAATCCCATGGTGACTCAATCTCTCAAATCTTGATAATCAGCCAATTCTTTGGTCTAATTGCTCATGAAGAGAGATAAGCTTGGTCTCTGATTATACCACACATTATCATAGGTCCAGGTAGAGGGTAGATTATATGTCACCATATCCAATCACCAAAACCCAGATTCTACTCAAGTGTGAGAAGGGATTTCAACCATGGTTTCATGTTTCCTTTTCCAAGGTTCCCATGAAACCCATTTTGCATTCAACCTCTTTCCTAAGATGATTGAACACTAGCATTAAAACGAAATTCCTTCTAGCAAATCAAAAAGAAGATGAAGAGAAGAAGAAATTCACTATCATTAATTCGTCAAGTATAACAGAGCTCCCACTCTCAATGAGAGAGAAGTTAGCTACTCATAGCTAAAGAAAAAATACAAGAGATGGAAGATGAAAAGTAAATCTAATTATGCTTTTAACAAAAGCTACTCCAATATCACTTACAACAACCCCCTTCTCAGTACTTTCAGGGGGTATTTATACTACTCCTACTACTAGAAATAAAAAAATACAAAAAGAAAAGAAAATTACAAATGGAGGGAAAAAGAAAACTCAATAAACGTGACCTCTAGTGGCAGCCGTGTGACCGGCGCTTTAGTGGCATGCCTAATGCCAGGGCATCTAGGCCAGTTTCACTGATCTTTTCTTTACTGTTTTAGGGTAGTTTCATGCATTTTCTTAGTAAATAAGGCAAGTTTTGGATGAAAATACACTTACACCTTGATTCAAGCAACTATTTGTGAATTTCATATGATTTCATGAGGATTTTGCTAGAATTGCATGATAACTTGATGATGCATAATCTCATGACTTTGGCTAGAGCTTTGATGCACTTTATTTGCTTGATTTTAGAGCAAAGGAAGCAAGGAAGAACCATGTTAGTACTCACGTTAATCTAGTTAACGTGAACACTAACGTGGAATGGTAAATATCTTGCAACATTAATGAGAAAAGTGATCACCAATAATGCCTGCGAAGTCATCAATAGCTCACGTTACTTGCCACGTTAACTTAGTTAAAGTGGTAGTTAACGTGGAGACAAAAGAGAACTGCAACGTTAGGGGAAAACGTGAACACCAATAACGCTCTGCTCCAACATTAGTGGTAAAAGTGAACACCACTAATGCTGCAAAACTTGGCAATGAGCAACGTTAAGAGTCACGTTAACTTAGTTAACGTGAACTCTAACGTGGAAGAGAAGAACAATGCCAACGTTAGTGACACTCACCTTTGTCACTAACGTTGGATCAACTAGCATTGCCCATGTTAGTGGTCACGTTAAGACCACTAACGTGAGAGTTAACGTGGAGTTGAGGATTGATGAGCCAACGTTAGTGACACGCACCTTTGTCAACCATCTTACATGGCATCATCAAGCTCCAAGAGACAAAAGGGGAAGGAACCCATAGAACATCCTCCTTTTGATGAAAAGCGATTTAGAACCTTTTATCAAGCACTCTAGTTTGGGTGGATGGCTGATAAAGAAATCATTTATGAACTAGGCTTTCAAGTCACACGAACTGAGTGTCCAAAAATCACAGAGAAGGTAGAGCAACATCGATGGGAGCTCCTCACCGATCCGATCACAAGGGTGAATGCAACTCTAGTAAGAGAGTTCTATGCAAATGCAGTTAGACAAGATAAGGCGGATGAATCCTATACAAGTTTCGTGAGAGGAGTCATGGTGGATTTTAGTCCCATGACCATCATGAGAGTGCTGAAATTGCGAAGCATACCATATATAGAGGAGAGCTATCACTCGGGAATGGACAACAAACCCAATTATGACCAGATTATACAGGATATATGTATGCAAGGAGCAGATTGGGAAAGAGGCCCCAAGAGGAAGCCCAAATTTATAAAAAGAGGAGATCTCCTCGCTGAGGCTAAAGGTTGGTTTGAAATTGTAAGGAGATCCATCCTCCCATCCAGAAACAATTCAGAGGTAAACCTTAAGAGAGCAACAATGGTGCAATGCCTAATAAAGGGAGGAGAGATCAAGGTTCATGAACTCATAGCCCAAGGCATTCGGAAGCTTGCTGAGAAGAGCGATTCTCGAGGAAGATTGGGTTATCCCAGCACTATTCTCTGTCTTTGCAACCAGGCTAGGGTGATATTTGCGGATGAAAACCCCGAGTGGATAAAGGTTGGCATTCCCCTCACTTATCGTCGGATGCATGCTGCTGCAACTCCACTACCTCCACGAAGGGTAAGAAAGAGGCCAGCCCATCAAGCGGAAGAAGAACAACATCCACAGGAGCAAACCCCAGCCACCTTAAGCATGCACCAATTACAAGAGGCTATTGATACCTTATCTAGGCAATGCATGGAAAGTCAAAGGGCACAAAGGGAGTTTCAAATGCAATCAATGGACCGCTAAGAAGAATCACTCTCTAGATGGATGAATCAGCAAGGAGAACGGCAAAAACAATTGATGGATCAGTAATTGGAACAAGGGAGGCAATGGAGTGAATCCTTTCATAACTTGAACCAGAAGCAAGATTAACAACAAGAAGCCATCCAAAGGCTAATTAACATCCAAGCACATCAAGGTGCACACATTCATGAGATGCATAGGAAACAAAGAGAACAGGCAGATCTTTTCGATGAATACAGAGCATTTTTGGAAGGAGTCTACATGAGTGAGATTGGATATCATGTGAATACCCAAGCCAGACTTGGGTATCTAGTCGGACAACTACCTGTTTTGCATCCAGGGATCACAAAATATGAGGATGTAAGGGATGAATTAGCACGAGTGGAGCGCGAAAGGATTGAACAAAGTCATGAGTCAGTAAGGAAGGCACTAAAAGATTGGAAGATAGCTAGAACAAATCGGATGAGAGGAAGCATAAGCGGACAAAGTGAACTTAAAAATGGCAAGGGAGCAGAAGAACATGAGCATACCAATAACTGAAAGGTGGTGAAGTTTTTTCTCAGTTTTACCTTTTTCAAATCTTTAAATAAGGAAAATCATGTATGAAATAGAACATGCTTCCATGGTAGCTTTGGATTTTCAATTCTGCATTTAAGTTTCATTGCTTAGGTTAATGGTTATTGAGCTTAATGTCTCGAGTGTTCACTTTCACCTTTCTTACTTGTATGCTTGTCCTTTAAGTTAATCAAAAAGAAAATGTTATGAAAAGAACAAGAGTGAAGTTATTTTGAGAAGTAGGTTCTGAATGTTTGTGGTAGGATGATTAGTAAGCTAAGTTGGTTCACCAAACAAGGAAAGAAAGCAACTATCTATCCCAAGTCCTATGCTTGAAACACATCCTATGAGACAAACTCAACAATAAGATCCCAATAAGAAAAGAGAAGGAGCAATAAAAGTAAGAAACACAATAAGAAACAATGTTAGGCACCAAGGGTTTCAAAATTGAGGCATGTGTCTGTGGTGTTCATGTGCAAGGGATATACTTGGATGAATAAGCTCTTAGGGGTGCCTTATCACTTGGTAACTTTGATTAACTAATCCGGGATTATCAGCTGAAAGTCCACTTTCAAGAGTAACCTTTGCTACAGAGAACTTAGTAACCCAAAGAGGTGCTGGACACCAAGGTCTCAAGAAAGAAAAAAATAACAAACCATGTGCCTGTGGTGTGTATGTATGAGGGAAAGAGAGTTGAGGGAGTAAGTCCTTAGGGGTGTCTTAACACCTAGCACCTTAAACCAACTGGTTCGGGAGTGTTGGCTGAAAGCTTATCATAAAGAGTTGCCCTCTTACAGAGCACTTAGCCAAAAGAAGAAGGTAATAAACTTTGAAAAAGAAGGAAGGATCAACAAGAAAGGAGTCTCAAAGGATGCAATCAAGAAAGTGACCAATGATTGATAAAGGCTTGAAACCTAAAGGAAAGAACCTAAGTTGCTATGCATGAAACCCCAAAAACTAGAAATTTTACTTCTATATTATCTTCTTGTTCTTTCATTTCATTCTTCCTATGTTTCAGTACTTGCTTAGGGACAAGCAAGCTTTAAGTTTGGTGTTGTGATGCCAGGGCATCTAGGCCAGTTTCATTGAACTTTTCTTTATTGTTTTAGGGTAGTTTCATGCATTTTCTTAGTAAATAAGGCAAGTTTTGGATGAAAATACACTTACACATTGATTCAAGCAACTATTGTGAATTTCATATGATTTCATGAGGATTTTGCTAGAATTGCATGATAAATTGATGATGCATAATCTCATGACTTTGGCTAGAGCTTTGATGCACTTTATTTGCTTGATTTCAGGGCAAAGGAAGCAAGGAAGAACCATGTTAGTACTCACGTTAATCTAGTTAACGTGAACACTAACGTGGAATGGTAAATAGCTTGCAACGTTAATCAGAAATGTGATCACCAATAACGCCTGCAAAGCCATCAATAGCTCACGTTACTTGCCACGTTAACTTAGTTAACGTGGTAGTTAACGTGGAGACAAAAGAGAACTGCAACGTTAGGGGAAAACGTGAACACCAATAACATTCTTCTCCAATTGGAAAAGTGAACACCACTAACGTTCCAAAACTTGACAATAAGCCACGTTAAGAGTCACGTTAACTTAGTTAACGTGAACTCTAACGTGGAAGAGAAGAACAATGGCAACGTTAGTGACACTCACCTTTGTCACTAACGTTGGATCAACTAGCATTACCCACGTTAGTGGTCACGTTAAGACCACTAACGTGAGAGTTAATGTGGAGTTGAGGATTGATGAGCCAACGTTAGTGACACTCACCTTTGTCACTAACATTGGAAGATGGCATTACTACCACGTTAAGAGCCACGTTAACCTAGTTAACATGAGCTCTAACGTGAAGAATAGGGGCACTTGGAGCTTTAGTGACAAAGGTAAGTGTCACTAACGCTCTCGAAGGTGAAGCATATCCACATTAAGAGCCACGTTAGTTACACTAACGTGAACTCTAACGTAGGGACAAAAGGCACATAGCAACGTTATTGGGAAAGGTGAGTCCCAATAACGCTTGCGAAAGGGGTATAAGCCAACGTTATTGGGAAAAGTGAGTCCTAATAACGTTAGAAAAGATTTAGAAAGCAACGTTAGTGGTCACGTTAGTGCCACTAACATTGGAGTTAACGTGAGGTATTTGAGGGTGGAACGTTAGTGGAAAAAGTGATTGCCACTAACGTTCTCGAACCCACAATGTCACTTAATGTTAATCTCACTAACTCCCATGCCTAATTCATACTTCTCTGCAAGTTGGGCCCACTAAAGATTAGAACTGCTTCAACTCAAGATCCAGAGCCCACATCCAAGACTTGAAGAACTCACTAGAAGATCAAGAGGAGTAGTATATATAGGAGTAGTTTTGAACTATAGAGAAGCTTGGCACTTTGGAAAACTACCTTTGTATATTTACTTTTCTGCACTTTTAACATGGATTCTTCTTTTCTGCCATTTTTAATTTCTAGAGCTATGAACAACTAAACCCCTTTCATTGGGTTAGGGAACTCTGTTGTAATTTGATGGATCAATTATAGTTTTCATTCTTCTTCTTCTTTCTTTTCTCTTGATCTTACTAGAAAGCTTTCGATCTTCATCTAATTGGATTGTTATCTTGGGAAAGAAACTCTCCATAATTGGATCTCCTCTGAGCCTTGGAAAAGGGATGAGGAGATCATGCTAGAAATGCTTTCTCATGTTGGACCAAATTGGGGTCTGGGCAGATATAGTGACATGTAATCCTCCCAACACTATGATTTGGAAATACATTTGGTATAATCAGTGACCACACTTCATCTCTTCCCATGAGCAATTAAATCAAGGAATTGGGCAATTGTTCAATCTTAGAGAGATTGGATTGCCAAGGAATTGGGATCCAATCTCTTAAGATTGCCAAGGAGATCAATGAATGCATTGATTGAGGAAGAGATGAGAATGAACTTGATCCGGAGAATGCAACATCTCCTGAACCCAATGATTTTCCCATTTTTGATCTTACCCATTCTCTTTACTTTCTGTCATTTATTTTCATGCTCATTGCCCCAAATCCCCATTTAAGATTCTGCACTTTATTTTCTGTTATTTACTTTCCTACCATTTAATTTTCTGCAATTCTACATCCACTTTCTGTGTAGCTCAACTAGCATAATCTTCCAATTAAAATTGCTTGACCAATCAATCCTTGTGGGATTCGACCTCACTCTATTGTGAGTTTTTACTTGACGACAATTCGGTATACTTGCCGAAGGAAAATTTGTTGAGAGACAAGTTTTCATGCATCAGTGCCATGCCCAGCTCCAATTTAAGCTTGGCGCGCCACGCCATGCTCTCAAGTGGCACGCCCCTTTGTGTTGATGTCCCTGGCGTGCCACGCCTTCGATCCCAAGTGGCATGCCCATGGTCTTCTTGAGCCTTGGCTAGCTTGGCGTGCCATGCCTTCGAGCCCAAGTGGCAAGCCCAGGCTTTTGTTGGGCTTTTGTTAGCATGGCGTGCCACACGTTCGATCCCAAGTGGCACACCCAAGCCTTTACCTTCCTCTTCTTCATTCTGGAAAATTGTACTAGCGTGGCACGCCAGGGCCCAGCGTGCCACGCTGCTTGTATGTGTTGGTTCCTTCATTGGTGTGCCACGCCCAGAACTCAAGTGGCACGCCCATGTCTTCTTCTTGTTGATGGTTGATGCTGGCGTGCCACGCCTGAGACTCAAGTGGCATGCCAAAGTGAGAATTGATAGTTGGCATGCCACGCCTTCGACACCAAGTGGCACGCCCACATACTTGGCCTTCTTCCTTCTTCTCTGGAAAGTTGTACTAGCGTGGCATGCCCAGGGTCTAGCGTCCCATGCCCATAGTTCTTCTTCGTTCTGGGAGCTAGTGTTCAACGCCCAACATCCAAGTGGCATGCCTTGGCCTTCAAAGATGGTCAACGAGGGTTGGCGTGCAACGCCTTAGCCTTCAAGTGGCACGCCTAAGTGAGGATGAGGGCTTGGCATGCCACGCCTTCGATATCAAGTGACACACCCATGTTTACTTGGCCTTCTTTAAAGCTTGGCGTGCCATGCCTGGGTTTTCAAGTGGCACGCCCAAGTGAGGCTAAGAGCTTGGCATGCCACGCCTTCGATCTCAAGTGGCTCACCCATGTGTATGAACCTTCAATCTCGTCTCTGGAAATTTGTACTAGCCTGCCACGCTGTGATGCTCAAGTGGCACGCCCAAGTGATGATGGCCTTTTTTAAGCTTGGCGTGCCACGCCTTCGATACCAAGTGGCATGCCCAAGTGCTTGGACCTTAGGATTAATGAATTGGCATGCCACGCCCCATGTTTCAAGTGGCACGCCCATAGTGGTTTATGGTCCTGTCTGTCACGCCTAGCTTGGGGTGCCACGCCCCTCTTATGGCCTTCATCATTGCTCTTTGGAAAGTTATACCAGCGTGCCACGCACATATACTTTCATGGCGTTTGCTCTAAGTGGCACGCCAGTTTCTCTCGGCCAGCTCTGTTTTGTTGTTTTCTTCCTCTTTTATTGCACTTTTCACCTAAAATTCAACACAAACCTATTTCAAAGTAATGTACCATAATACTTATCATTTAGCTCATGAAGTTACATTGAAACAATGAATATGTGCCTTTTTTATGGTCCTTTTGCATAGGTAAAAAGGGTAAATGATGCAAGTCATTACAACACCAAACTTAAGCTTTGCTTGTCCTAAGCAAATCAATGTGAGTTGCTCTTAAATGAATTGAGACATCAACCAGGAATAAGTACATCCATTACCAAGACTAAGGCTAAGTATCAACACATGCATGATTATTGTTGTTTCAATGCCACAATGAACTTCTAAACTCTTTAAGATTTTTCAAGTGTTTGTCTTAGGTGCCCTTTTTATTGATTGTCACCTTGAAGTAGCAAGAGTTGCTTCTTTTTCTTTTCTTTTCAATTGACCACGACTCTAAGTGTTTTATCTCAAGACGACCCTTTAGCTTAGGCTTTCAATTAGCACTCCCAAACCAGTTGGTTTTAGGGTGCTAGGTGTTGAAACACCCCTAAGAATTTACTTGCTCAGGTCTCTCTTCTTGACACATCTTCACCACAAGCATCTACTAGGATTATCTAACTCTTTCTGAGCTATTTATTTTTCTTTTCATCCTAGTAGTTGATGCTCAGAGCCTTGGGTCTTTCTATTGCTTACTACTTCTTGGTTCTATAGATATTCAAGGGACATCTTTAACTTTTTCTTGTCACTTCCTCTAAATCTAGTCATTCATTATAACTCATTTTCTTTTTAATTCATACATGGTCCTGCACTTACTTTTTTATCTCTTGGTTTTGAACACCCTTACTTGGCCTTAATCTCTTTTACTCTTTGTTTTTGCACGGCTCACAATAGACTCTTATGGAAACAAACATTCTTTTATTGATGATTAAGGGACTTCAAACATCATTGCACTTTTTTTCCTTAAACATAGAGAACTCATAAAAGATTTCAAGACATAAGAAACTAAGCATTAAAAATAAACTATCCTAACAATTCAACTTATTATTTGAATAGAAATTAAACTTGAAGAAAACCAAACAGAGCTTCGGAATTATGAGAATGTCAACCATGGGACTTAACAACCTTTTGAGCAGCTTCAGTTCGTTGGCCCTTTTCCCTTGTCTTTCTTCTTGGAAGGGGAGGAGTCATCACCATTCTTCTTGGAGGATCCTTATTATGCCTTTGTGTCTTTAGGCCTCCAAAATCCCAGCCTCCTCATGTAGTTTCTTTCATCCTCCTTACGCTTAGCCAGAATTTCCTCTTGTCTTGCACTTAACTCCTCCATTCCTTGCATAAATGTTGGGTATCCAGGGTTCAAGGCTGCCATTGCATTGCACAAGTGATTCATCTTTGCTTGTGTGTTGATGTCATAATGCCTCCTTGAAATGGTTCTTGCATCATAAAGATGTCTGAACTCAGCAAGGTTCCTCTGTTGCCATTTGTTTTGCTCCACTATTTTGTTGAATGCACCATGCATTTCACCCCAATCAAACTGTTCTTGCTGCTCCTTTAATTGCTCCATACTTCCTTGGAGTTTTTGCATGTTCTCATTCATATGGTCCATTGTTGTTCTTGCTGTTTGAGTTGGTTGACATCCTCTCTCAGCTCGGGTGTTCGATATCTCCTTTCATTTGGTGTATGTCTCCTTGTAGTTATTCTCAATTGAATCCTTCAGAGAATTGTTGGTATTGTTGGTATGGTGGTGGTTGAAGTGCTAGGTATTATGGTTGTTCCTCAGCTTCTTCTTCTTGTTGTGGTTGCCCTTGTGGCATATGATCTTGAGCTCTATGCTTCCTGGCCCTTTGAAGTGGGTTAACAGCCACCACATTGGCCATCTTTTTGGCGGTTATGGGCTTTTGTTGCTCCACCATGACCTCATCAATAATTTTCTCAACCCCTGCTTCATTACACAGCCTTTAGATGATGCTAGGAAATGCCAACCTTGAGTCATCTTTGGTACTTTTCAATATTTTGTTGATGTTGTTGGCAATCATTTCCCTAACATCTACATTTTCTCCCTTCATTATGCTGTATATGAGCACAACCTTTTCTTTGGTTACCTCTGAAGTGTTGGATGTGGGAATTAAAGACCTCCTCATAAAGTCCAGCCACCCTCTAGCTTGGGGGCTCAAATTTCTTCTCCTCAGCTGGTTGGGTCTACCATCCTTGCTATTGATCCATTGTACATTCAGCATATAAATCTCATTGAGGATTTCATCAAAGTTTGGGTCTTGTTGCTTTATCCTCTCTTCATAGCTCCGGGTGGAGCTTGTTTGTTTCACCATTAATATCCTGTTTATGTTGGAGGGGCTGTAATCAATTGCTTTCCCCCTAACATAACTTAGGTAGCCATAAGGGTGTCCAGGTTGGGGCACTGCATTGGCGTAGAATTCTCTTACCAAGCTCTCTACCACCTTCGTTGGTGGGTTACACAAGAGTGCCCATCCTCTGATTTCAATTTCCTGTTTGATCTCCGGGTGCTCATTCCTTCCAAGTTGGAAATCAACTTCGGGAATGATTTACCTCTCACTCACCCAACCATAAAATTGGTTTTGGTTGAATAATGAGAGAAACTTGTATTCATTATAGCTTGCAGGGGATCCTAAAGTTGTTTCCTTGTTCTTTCTCTTCTTTGATGATGAGGCTCTTGGTGGGGCCATGGGGTGCGAGAAGAAGAGTGAAGAGTTGAAGAACTTGGAAAAAGGGTAAGGAAAGCAAAGAGAGCAAAGCAAGAATTTACTCCACAACACCAAACTTAGGACTTGATTGTCCCTAATCATGTAGAGGAAAAGTGAAAGAAAAGAAAGAATAGGGTTCTTTTGTGTGTGAACTTTTGGGGGGTTTGAAGTGTGAAGAGTGGTGGGAAATGTTTAGCTTTTATAGTTGTGAGAGGTGTAGGCTCGAAGGGAGGGGTGTGGTGGGATTTAAAAGCAATTTGTCTTTTTCCACTTGGGAAGTGGTGCCTAGCGTGGGAAGAGGCGCCAACCCCTATTTTCTTTTGATTCTCTGCATGTGTTGAGTCCTAAAGTGCAAGTACACTTTGACTCCTTCCTTGTTGAGCTATCAATTATGTGGGCCCCATCCTCTCTTCTGAAAGCAAAAACCGAAACACCATAAGTGAAAAGAACCCTTTTATATTCCTTTTCATAACATATAATTGAAATGAAATTGTGAGTGTCCTTTGGGACACCAAACTTGATTTCCCTACATCTAATAAATTGGGTTTATCATTGGGTATTTAATGTGTTCATAAAGGTGACTTAAATTCAATTCTTTCACGTTCTTTAACTCCTTCTGAACACATTAAATATTTAAAGTGACCTTATATGCATAGCCAATTTACTTAATGCATTCAGATTAAAAACATGTTGGGCTTGCTATGTGGACATCATATGGTGGTGGCCACACCAAACTTAATCCCTGGGCTTACTCTCAAAATTAATTCATTCAAAACGGGTTGTAAGTCTAGATTAAGTAGGTTAGTGGCCACACCAAACTTAGCTTTTTAGCTAATTCCCGGCCTAATCACTCATCATCAATAAGTGTGTTCATCAACTTGCATTTTCAGGGAAAGAAAACAAAGAAAAAAAACAGATTGAAAAATGACTAACTATCAAACATCGGAATTGATATCTAAGCTACCTAATCTATTCTTAGAAAGCAAGGGAAATAAAAGTATGAAACTAAAACTTAAGCTATCTACATTGGCAATTTTGAAGCTACTTCTAGAAAGCAATCAATTAAAAGGATGTGAATGTTGGGTTGCCTCCCAACCAGCGCTTCTTTAATGTCATTAGCTTGACATTCCTCCCTCTTTAGTTGAGGTTGTAGCTTATTCTCCTCTCCTCTAAAGCGCTTCCCAAGTAGTGCTTGAGTCTATGGCCATTCACAGTAAAAGTTCTTTGTGTTTTGTCCTCTATGAGCTCTACATGACCGTAGGGGGATACTTTAAGGATGGTAAAAGGTCCTGACCATCGAAACTTATGTTTCCCTGGGAAGAATTTGAGTCTGAGTTGTATAGTAGCACCTTTTGACCTTCTACAAACCCTTCTTGCTATCTTTTGATCATGCCACCTCTTAGCTTTTTCCTTATAGATTTTGGCACTTTCATATGCTTGAGATCTGTGCTCTTCTAATTCTTGCAGTTGCAAGATCCTTTTCTCCCTAGCAGTATTACTATCAAAGTTTAGTAGCTTGAGTGCCCAAAAAGCTTTGTGTTTGAGCTCAAAAGGTAGGTGACATGCCTTCCCATACACCAGCTGATATGGGGTCATCCCTATTGGTGTTTTGAAGGCTGTCCTATATACCCAAAGAGCATCGTCCAACCTCTGTGACCAGTCCTTTCCTGAAGCTCCCACAGTTTTCTCTAATATTCGCTTTAGTTCTCTGTTGGATACCTCTGTCTGCCCACTTGTTTGAGGGTGATAAGGTGTTGCAACCTTATGTTTCACTCCATATCTCAAGAGGAGAGCTTCCAATGGTCTGTTGCAGAACTGGCTTCCTCCATCACTAATGAGAGCTTTGGGGACTCCAAATCGGCTGAAGATGTTGCACCTAAGAAAGTTCATAACTATCCCACTGTCATTTGTTGGGGTTGCAATGGCCTCCATCCACTTAGATACATAGTCCATTGCCACGAGAATGTACTTGTTTGAATATGAGGTGGGGAAGGGACCTATAAATTCAAGTCTCCATACATCAAACAGCTCAAGCTCTAGTATGAATTGCTGTGGCATCTCATTCTTCTTGGGTAGGTTGCCAGCTCTTTGGCATTCATTGTACCTTGACAACAATTCCTTAGTATCTTTGAATATTGTTGGCCAATCGAATCTATATTAGAGCACCTCTGTTGCTATTCTTTCTCCACCAAAATGGCCTCCATATGCAGATCCATGGCATTGCTACAACACTTCTTTTCCTTCCTCTTGTGAGATACATCTCCTCAAGATTCCATCAATAACCTTTTTGAACAAGTAGGACTCATCCCATATGTAATGTTTAGCATCATTGAGTAGCTTCTTCCTTATGTGCTTGTTGATGTTGGTAGGCAATTCCCCAACAGCTTTGAAGTTAGCTATATCAGCAAACCAAGGGCTTTCTTAAATCATCATCAACTGTTCATCAGGGACTCTCTCATTCACTTCAAATTGATATGCCCCATCCTCTTCATGTGGGATTCTTGACAAGTGATTGGCTACTCTGTTCTCTGCCCCACTTCTATCTTTTGTCTACCTCAATGCCCTTTTTGGAGACTATATATCCAAGAACCACCCATTCAGTGACCATGAAATGACACTTTTCCCAGTTTAAACCAGGTTGATTTCTTGACATCTCCTCAGCAATAGAGCAAGGTGGTGTAGGCACTTAGAATATGAATCACCAAACACAGAGAAGTCATCCATGAATACTTCTATGAACCTTTCAATCATGTCCGAAAATATGGAGAGCATGCACCTTTGGAATGTTGCGGGTGCATTGCACAATCCAATGGGCATTCTCCTATAAGCAAAAACACCAAAAGGACAAGTAAAGGAAGTCTTCTCTGGGTCTTTGGGATAGAATACAATCTAACTATAGCCAGAATAACCGTCCAAGAAGCAGTAGTACTCATGTCCTGCAAGTCTTTCTAGCATTTGGTCCATGAAAGATAGGGGGAAATGATCCTTCCCGGTGGCTTCGTTGAGCTTTCTATAATCAATACACATGCGCCAACTAGTCACTTTTCATGTTGGTATCAACTCATTCTTCTCATTAGGCACAACAATGATCCCTCCCTTCTTGGGAACTACTTGGACAGGGCTTACCCAAGGGCTGTCTGAGATGGGGTAAATCACCCCTGCTTGCCATAGTTTCAACACCTCTTTTTGGACTACTTCATTCATTGTTGGATTTAGCCTTCTCTGCTGTTGTCTTGAGGGCTTCACACCTTCCTCAAGTAGGATTCTATGCATGCACATTGAAGGATTGATTCCTTTTAGATTTGCAAGTGTCCTCCTATGGCTTCCTTGTGTTGTTTTAGCACTTAGATCAGCTCTTCTTCTTGTTGTTCATTCAAACTTGAATTGATGATCACTGGGTATGTGTTGTTATCACCCAAATAGGAATACTTCAAGTTTGGGGGTAGAGCTTTTAGCTCCAACTTTGGTGCCTTCACTTCCAATTTCTTTGTCTTGTCGAGCATGATTTGTCCTTTCATAGTCTCTTGTGGTGGCTCACCACTTGAGACTTGTTGATCTTGCTCTTGGGTTTCTTCACATTGTTCCTCCTCTAGGACCTCTTGAACTAGGGTCTCAATTGTGTCCACCATCATGCATTCACCAATGGATTCTTTGGGGTAGGAAGACATTAAAGACCATCTTCTCTTCGTGTAATCTCAAGACTAACTCCCCTTTTTAAACATCAATTATGGCTCCAGCAGTAGCTAGGAATGGCCTTCCTATAATGATGGATGTGTTGGCTTCTTCCTCCATATCAAGCACAACAAAATCAGCTGGGAAGATGAACTCCCCCACTTTCACCAATAGATCTTCCACCATACCATGAGGAAATTGAAAGGTTCTTTCAGCCAATTAAAGTGCCATTCTTGTTGGTTTGGCCTCTTCTATTCTCATCCTTTTCATCATAGCCAAAGACATGAGGTTTATGCTAGCTCCGAGATCACATAGTGCCTTCTCAATGTTTATATCCCCAATGACACAGAGGATTTGGAAACTCCCAAGGTCTTTCAATTTCTAGGAGAGCTTCTTTTGTATTATAGCACTACACTCTTCAGTGAGTACCACTGTTTCTTTCTCACCCCAGTTTCTCTTCTTTGTTATGAGTTCCTTTAAGAACTTAGCATAGAGCGGCATTTGCTTTAGTGCCTCAGCAAAGGGTATGTTGATCTGGAGCTTCTTGAAGATTTCTAGGAATCTAGAGAACTGGCTATCTTTCCATCCTTCCTCAGCCTTTGTGGATAGAGTGCTTGTGGCACATAAGGCTTTAGAACTTGCTTTGGTGGGGATGGTGTAGAGGTCTTTTCTTTCTTCTTGATTTCAGGTTCTTTTGCCCTTTCTTCCTCCTGGTGGCTTTGACTTGTGGGCGTTTCTTCCACAACTTTTCTACTCCTTAGTGTTATGGCCTTGCACTCTCCCTTTGGGTTAGCCATGGTATCACTAGGAAAAGTATGTGTGGGCATAGGTATTTCAAATCGCTGCCCCTTGATTCTTTATGTTAGACCTGAACTCTTTATGGTTAGCATCTATCTTTATGTCAGGCTGCAACTGTCTTTCTAGAATAGTGGAGAAAGTCCCTGTCAATTGTGTTGACAATTGAGCGATGGCTGCCTCCAATTTTCTGAAACTACTGCTGGTTTCACATGGTTGTATGGTGGGGGTCGATGCATCTTGGGGGTGGTTGTTATGTGTTTGCTGTATAGGGTGATATGATGTGTTTTATGAGTTGTGATAAGGTCTGTTGTTGCTTGATTGGTTGTTAGAGTTATGGTTGTTGTGATGGTTAGAGTGGTATGGTTTGTGGTCTTGTTGGTTTCCCCATCCAAAACATGGGTGGTTTTTTCAACCTGTGTTATATGTCTTAGAGTTTAGATCATATGGTGGTCTAGATGGGTTGTTTACATAATTTGCTTGTTCCCATTCACATTCGGTTTCTGTTGGATCTTCTTCTTGAGGTGGTGTTTGAGCTTGAACAGCTGAGACTTGGCTCGCCTCTACCTTCTTTGTTAAGGCTGCTAATTGTGCTGCAATTGCCTTGTTTCGTGCTAACAAGGCATACATAGGGTTGAGTTCCAGCACTTCTTTCTTTTGAGCTCTTTCTAAAGCATAAAAGTACTCATTTTCAGCTACAGTCTCAATAACATCTATGGCCTCTTCAATAGTTTTCTTCTTGTTGAGTGAACCCCCTGAAGAGTGGTCCACAGCTTTCTTTGCTTCATATGATAGCCCCTCATAGAAGATGTGTAGTTGAACCCATTCGTTGAACATATCCAGAGGGCATTTTCTTGTCAAGTCTTTGAACCTCTCCCAGGCCTCATAAAGTGTTTCACCATCTTGCTGTCTGAAAGTTTGCACCTCAGTTTTCAACCTATTGACTCTCTGTGGAGGGTAGAATCTTGATAGAAACTTGTTCACAACTTCCTCCCAAGTGGTCAAACTCTCCTTGGGAAATGCTTCCAACCACTTTGCTGCTTTATCTCTATGTGAGAAAGGAAACAAAAGTAGCTTGTAGGTGTCAGGGTGTACACCATTGGATTTTACAATGTCACAAATCCTCAAGAATGTAGTGAGATGTTGGTTTGGGTCCTCCTGGGCACCCCCTCCATATGAATAATTGTTCTAGACAAGTGTGATTAGTTGAGGTTTCAACTCAAAGTTGTTAGCATGAATTGTTGGCTTTAGAATGCTACTGCCACAGTTTCCTGGATTTGGGTTGATGTAGGAGCCTAAAACTCTCCTCTCTTGCCCAACATGATTGCCAGCTTCCTCTCCATCATGGTTATGCACCTCTTCCTCCATAGTAGCTCTCAGATCTTCCTCCACTACTTCCTCTCCAACTATGCCTTTGCCTCTTGCTTCCCTCCTTAATCTAAGGAAGGTCCTCTCAGGTTCACTATTGAAGGAGGATGAAGTCTTTCCCCTTTTACCTATCATACATTCAACAAATAGCCAGCAAAGGATAAGTGAAGCAAAAATACTTGTTGTGGTTAGTGGTTAGCTTGGTTGATGCAATTAATTAAACAGTTAATAGGATACTAATGGAAATATGAACAATGAGTAACATAACTGACTAAAGCGAAAGCAAAACAAAATAAGAGACGAGAAAAGAAACTGAAAAGAAAATAACAAAGTAATTAAAGTGCTTAATCTAGCTCTCCAATCAATTTAGTAATTGTCAAATTCAAACCAATCCTCGGCAACAGCGCCATAAAACTTGATGACCGGAATTCACACCCAACAAAGTTTTTGATTATGAATTCGTTCTTTGGCAAGTGCACCAAATTATCGTCAAGTAATAACCCACAGAGGAGTGGGATCGTATCCACAGCGATTGGTAGATTTGAGTAATTTTAATCAATTGGTGAATTAGTCAAGTTGAGCAATATAGGGTAGGATTGCAGAATCGTAAATGAGCAAGAATTTAATTGACTCAAAGATAAAGGGATGAAATAAAGTGCATAAAAGGAAATGGCAAGAATGTAAAATGTAGAAATATAAATGACTGAATTGTAAATGGAAATGGGGATTAACAGAATTATAAACAAAACTATAAAGAATGTGGAAGATAAGAATAGGGAAATTCATTGAGATTGGGAGATATTGTTCTCTTTGGATTGAATCTAGTTCATTTCATCTTCAATCATGCAACTCATTGACCTCTTGGCAGTCATGATTGATTGAGCCCCAATCCCTTGGTGACTCAATCTCTCAAATATTGATAATCAGCCAATTTCTTGGTCTAATTGCTCATGAAGAGAGATATGCTTGGTCCCTTATTATACCATACATCATCATAGGTCCAGGTAGAGGGTGGATTATATGTCACCATATCCAATCACCAAAACCCATATTCTACTCAAGTGTGAGAAGGGATTTCAAGCATGGTTTCACGTTTCCTTTTACAAGGTTCCCATGAAACCCATTTTGTATTCAACCTCTTTCCCAAGATGATTGAACACTAACATTAAAACAAAATTCCTTCTAGCAAATCAAAGAGAATACGAAGAGAAGAAGAAATTTACTATCATTAATCCATCAAGTACAATAGTGCTCCGTCTCTCAATGAGAGAGAAGTTAGCTACTCATAGCTAAAGAAAAAATACAAGAGATGGAAAATGAAAAGTAAATCTTACTATGCTTTTAACGAAAGATACTCTAATACCACTTACAACAACCCCCTTCTCAGTACTTTCAAGGCTTATTTATACTACTCCTTCTACTAGAAATAAAAAAATACAAAAAGAAAAGAAAATTACAAATAGAGGAAAAAGAAAAATCAATAAACGTGACCTCTAGTGTCTGGCGTGTGACCGGCAGTTTAGTGGCGTGCCACGCCCAGCTCCAATTTAAGCTTGGCGCACCATGCCCAGCTCTTAAGTGGCACGTCCCTTTGTGTTGATGTCCCTGGCGTGCCTGATAAACCCATATTTTATGATATATATTGTACTTAAATTAAATGATTTATCAACTCTTCACCTACTTATTCATATGAATTTGCATAGCTTTACAATTCCTTTCTTAGAATATGATGTATGAGAAAACATGTTTTCTATGCTTCAAAATTATCAATTTTAATTATCCTTTATTACCATTTGATGCCGTGATTTGTGTGTTGAGTACTTTTAGGTTTAATAGGGCAGGAATGACTTAAAGAATGGAAAGGAAACATACAAAATGGAAGGAAAGCACAAATTAGAGTCCTTGGAGAAACGGGCAGTGACACTCCGCATGGACGATGCGAACGCGTGGTTCACGCTAAAGAGATTCGACGCGAATGCATGGATGTGGCGAACGCGTGACTTGCGAAATACAACTGACACGGGCGCATGATTGACGCGACGGTGTGGAAGAGCAACACTCCAAATGACGCGACCGCGTGACCCACGCGGATGCATGACGTGCGCGATCTGCAGAATTTGTAGATCTCATTTCCAGCAAATTCTGGGCCCCTTTTGGCTTAGATCCAAGCTCAGAGAACACAGATTGAAGGATTATAAATGGAGGAATTCATCCATTCATGAGCATGCAGAGATTAGATAGAGAATACTGGATTCATACATAGTTTTAGGATTTAGATGTAGTTTTTAGAGAGAGAGGTTCTCTCCTCTTTCTTAGGATTAAGGATTAGAACTCCTCTTAAAGGACTTAGGAATATTTTTATCTCATCTTTCTATCAAGTTCAATATCTTTTTATTTTGACTTCTCTTATTTGTTGAATTATTCATGTTGCCCAATTGGTTTATGAACTTGTCCATGTTAGGATTGACAACTTTATTTAAATATAATTTGAGGTATTTTAGACTCATGATTGCTTTTCTTTAATTTTAATTTAGATTATTTACTATTGGCTTTGGTTGATTAATTGGTAACTCTTAAGTTATCAAACTCATCGTGATCGATAATTATCATCCTTGCTGATTAATTTAGATTCCTATAACTCTAGTCTTTCCTTAAGGAGTTGACTAGGACTTTAGGTGTTAAATTAATTTGTCCACTTAACTGACCTTCATAGTTAGAGGTTGACTTAGTGGTAGCAGAATTATAATTTTCATCACCATTGATAAGGATAACTAGGATAGAACTTCCAGTTTTCACACCTTGCCAAGAGATTTCTTCGTTATTACTTTATTAATTTTTGCAAACCATTTCTCTTGCTCAAAACCCTTTTCAAAACCTAAAACACTATTTTTCCATAACCAGTAATAAATCATACTTCCCTATAATTCCTTGAGAAGACGACCCGAGGTTTGAGTTTATAAATTTTATTGGGTTTGTTACTTGTGACAACCAACGTTTGTACGAAAGGATTTTTTGTTAGTTTAGAAGCTATACTTACAACATAACTATTTTTATAAAATTCTTTACTAGCAAAAATCCTAACGTCAGTGCCACGCCTTCGATCCTAAGTGGCATGCCCAGGGTTTTCTTGAGCCTTGGCTAGCCTGGCGTGCCACGCCTTCGAGCCCAAGTGGCACGCCCAGGCTTTTGTTGGGCTTTTGTTAGCATGGCGTGCCACGCCTTTGATCCCAAGTGGCACTGATGACTTGCATCATCTACCCTTTTTCTTGCATAAAAAGGACCATAAAAGAGGCATAATCTCATTTGATCCTTGCAATTCGTGCCTTAATTAATGAATATCATAGTACATTGCTTTGAAATGAGTTTGTGCTGAATTTCAGGTGGAAAAGACATAAAAATGGGTAAGAAAATAACAAAACAAGTGGGGCGTGTGAAGCAGGCGTGCCACTTGGAACAAACGCCACAAAAATGTATTGGCGTGGCACACCAATTCATTATTAGAAGAACCATCACTATGGCGTGCCACTTTGTATCGAAGGCGTGGCACACTAGCTCCAGAGTTCACTTGGGCATGCCACTTGAGGATCAAGGCATGGCACGCCAAGCCTAAATGACCCACAATTGAATGGGCGTGCCACTTGAGCAACATGGCGTGGCATGCTGGTACAAAAGTCCAGAGAAGGGGCTGAAGGCAAATGAAGTCTGGGCATGCCACTTGAGCAACAAGGCGTGGCACGCCAGTGAATAGGAAGACAATGCAAAAAGCCGGGCGTGCCACTTGGTATCGAAGGCGTGGCATGCCAGCTCAAGAAGTCCCACTAAGGCGTGCCACTTGAGTGATGAGGCGTGGCACGCCAGCACCTAAGGAGGCCAATTAGAGCTGGGCGTGCCACTTGGTATCAAAGGCTTGGCACGCCAGCTCAATCATCCCGCTTTGGCATTCCACTTGAACATCCAGGTGTGGCACGCCAACCTCTGGGACCAAGGCAAATGAAGGGCGTGACACGCTAGTCTCATGGCGTGGCACGCTGGTAGTGTTTTCCAGAGGAGGAATTAAAGGACCAATGAACTTGGGCGTGCCACTTGGGAGGTGAGGCATGGCACGCCGGCAAGAAGATGAAGCAAATGAAGGGTGTGACACGCCAGTCTTATAGCGTGGCAAGCTGGTAGTATTTTCCAGAGAGGAAGAAGAGAAGCCAGTGAACTCAGGCGTGCCACTTAGATGACAAGGCGTGGCATGCCAGCAAGAGGGTGAAGCTTTAAGAGGGTCGTGGCACGCCAGACCCTGGGTGTGCTACGCTGGTACAAATTTCCAGAAGCATGGAGATGAGAAAGATGACCTTGGGCATGCCACTTGGTGTCAAAGGCGTTGCACGCCAGGTTGCTTGGGCCAATTAAAATATCCTGGGCGTGCCACTTTGGCTCGAAGGCGTGGCACGCCAGGGCTGAAACAGAGGACGGCGTACCACTTGAATGGTGAGGCATGGCACGCCAAGTCAGAAACAGAGGGAGCACAACACGCCAGAGAAGCGTCAGTCACATGCCAGCTGGAAGATCTCGTCTGTTGAGTTTCTCTTCCCTCCAAAATTGTAATTTTCTTTTCACCTTTTGTAATTTCCTTTATTTATAGATCTAGGAGTAGTATAAATACCCTTGGAAGTATTGGAAAAAGGGTTAACAAGTCACATAGTTTAGTTTTGAATTCACTTTGCACTTTTCACTTTTCACACTTCATCTCTTCCATCTTTTGTACTTTCTTTCTGAGCTATGAGTAGCTAAATTCCCTCTCATTGAGAGAGGGAGCTCTATTGTACTTGATGGATTAATGATAGTGAATTTCTTCTTCTCTTCATCTTCTCTTTGATTTGCTAGAAGGAATTTCGATTTTCATTCTTAGTGTTCAATTAATTTGGAAAAGAGATTGAATGCAAAATGGGTTTCATGGGAACCTTGGAAAAGGAAACATGAAACCATGCTAGAAATCCCTTCTCACACTTGAGTAAAATCTGGGTTTTGGTGTTTGGATATGGTGACATACAATCATCCCTCTACTTGGATCTGTGATGATGTGTGGTATAATCAGGGACCAAGCATATCTCTCTTCATGAGCAATTAGACCAAGGAATTGGCTATTGATCAAGATCTAAGAGATTGAGTCACCAAGGGATTAGGGATCAATCAATCATGATTGCCAAGAGGTCAATGAGTTGCATGGTTGAAGAGGATATGAGCTGGATTTAATCCAAAGAGACAATATCTCCTGATCTCAATGAATTCCCCCATTCTTATCTCTCCTATTCTTTTATAGCTTTTACTTACATTCTGCAAAATCCCATTCCCTTTACATTCCTGCTATTTCCATTTCTGCACTTTATTGCTTTCCTTTATTCTTTTGCCATTTATGTTTCTGCCATTTATGATTCTGCACTTACAACTTACTCTGTTGAGCTTGACTAATTCACCAATTAATTAAAATTGCTCAAATCTACCAATCTCTGTGGATACGATCCCACTCCACTGTGGGTTAATACTTGACGATAATTTTGGTGCGCTTGCCAAGAGCGAATTTATCAATATTATTGGGAAGGGAGTGAATCTCAGACTCATCAAGTTTTATGGCGCCATTGCCGGGGATTGGTTTGAATTTGACAATGATTAAATTAATTGGAGAGCTAGATTAAGCATTTTTATTTTTCCTTAACTGTTTTCTTATTCATTTCCTAGTGTAATCTTTAAATTCCTTTCTAATGTCTATTTTTCTTTCTCTTCTTTTTGAGATTTCTTTAGCTATTCATTGTTTACACTTTCACTCTTCTAACTGTTTGATTAATTGTATCACTCAAGCTAACCACTAATTTTAACTGAAGAGATTTCTTCACTTACTCTTTTCTTGTTGTGTGTTGACTGTATGATAGGTAGAAGAGGAGACACTTTATCCTCTTTCGATAGTGAACCTGAGAGAACCTTTCTTAGATTGAGGAGGGAGGCTAGAGGCAAAGGCATAGTTGGAGAAGAACCAGTGGAAGAAGATCTAACAATCACCATGGAAGACGAAGTGCACAAAAATATTGGAGGAGATGCTGGAAATCAAGTTGGGCAAGAGAGGAGAGTCTTAGGCTCCTACATCAACCCAAATCCAGGAAACTATGGCAACAGCATCCTCAAGCCAACAATCCATGCCAACAATTTTGAGTTGAAATTCCAACTCATCACACTAGTCCAAAATAACTTTTCATATGGAGGAGGTGCTCAAGAAGATCCAAATCAACATCTCAGCACATTCTTGAGGATATGTGATATTGTAAAGTCCAATGGTGTACACGCTAACACCTATAAACTACTTTTGTTCCCTTTCTCACTCAGAGATAAGGCAACAAAGTGGTTAGAATCATTCCCTAAGGAGAGCCTAACCACATGGGAGGATGTTGTGAACAAATTTCTAGCAAGATTTCACCTTCCACAGAGGATCAACAGTCTAAGAGCTGAGGTGCAAACCTTCAGACAGCTAGATGGTGAAACACTCTATGATGCCTAGGAGAGGTTCAAATATCTAACAAGAAAATGCCCACCAGATATGTTTAATGAGTGGGTGCAGCTCCACATTTTCTATGAAGGATTAACCTATGAATCGAAGAAGGTTGTGGACCACTCTTTAGGGGGTTCACTCAACAAGAAGAAGACCATTGAGGAAGCCATATATGTCATTGAAATTGTAGCTGAGAATGACTACTTCTATGCTTCAGAAAGAGGCCAAAAGAAGGGGTGCTGGAACTTAATTCTATGGATGCCCTGTTGGCACAAAACAAGGCAATTGCAACACAATTGGCAGCTTTAACCAAGAAGATGGAGAACAATCAAGTTGCAGTTGTCCAAGCTCAAGCACAACCCCAAGAAGAAAATGAACCAGAAGGTGAATGTGAGCAAGCAAACTATGTGCATAACACCTCTCGACCACTATATGACCCTAACTCCAAGACATGTAACCCAGGATGGAAGAACCACCCAAATTTTGGGTGGGGAAACTAACAAAATCACAACCAAGATCATAACAAACCATACCAAGCCAATCAATACCAAAATCACAACCCCAACCATGAATCAAACAATAACAGACCCTACCACAATCCACCTCATACATCATATCCTTCCAACCAGCAAACACACCACCATCGAGACACAGTACCCCCAACTTCACAACCATGGGAAATCAAGGGTAACTTTGAGAGAGTAGAGGCTACAATAGCACAGCTATCATCATAGCTCATAGGAGCTATTTCCACCCTTTTGGAAAGGCAAGCACAAGCTGAAAAGAAGATAGATGCCAACCAAGAAGAATACAGGTCGAATTTGAAGAACCAAGGTGCAGCAATTTCAAAATTGGAAGCACAAGTGTGGTTCTTATCCAATCAAATCCCAATGCCTATACACATATTTCCAAGTGACACCATGGCCAACCCAAGAGGGGAATGCAAGGCCATCACACTTAAAAGTGGAAAAGTGGTAGAAGAGGCCACCCCAAACCAGGAGAACCATGAAGAAGAAGCTGTAGAAAATCCTGAAAACAATAAAAAAGAAGAGGCCCCTAGCCCATCTTCACCAAAGCCAATCTTGAAGCCTTATGTGCCAAAGGCACCATACCCATAAAGGCTAAGGAAGGATGGGAAGGACAGCCAGTTTTCCAGATTTGTGGAAATCTTCAAAAAGCTCCAAATCAACATACCATTTGCTGAAGCACTGGAGCAAATGCCCCTCTACACAAAGTTCTTAAAGGAGCTTATGACAAGAAAAAGAAACTAGGGAGAAAAGGAGACTGTATTCCTAACTGATGAGTGTAGTGCCATCATACAAAATAAACTCCCCCAAAAAATGAAGGACCCAGGGAGTTTCCAAATCCCCTGCATCATAGGGGATATCACTATTGAAAAGGCCTTATGTAACTTGGGGGCTAGCATCAATCTCATGTCCTTGAACATGATGAGAAGGATGAGAATTGAGGAAGCCAAGCCAACAAGAATGGCACTCCAACTAGCTGACAGAACATTCAAGTTTCCACATGGAGTAGTGGAAGATTTATTGGTGAAAGTGGGAGAATTCATCTTCCCAACTGACTTTGTTGTGCTGGATATGGAAGAATAGGCAAACACTTCAATTATCCTACAAAGGCCATTCCTAACTACTTCTATAGCCATCATTGATGTGCAAAAAGGAGAACTAGTCTTGAGATTACATGAGGAAAATATGGTCTTCAATGTGTTCAAGCTAATAAGTTATCCCAAGGAATTAGTAAGAGAATGCATGATGGTGGACACCATAGAACAAATAGTCCAAGGAGTTTTGGAAGAAGAGCAATATGAAGGAAATATGGAATTGGAGCAACAAACACCATGTGAAGAACCACCACAAGGAGCCATGGAATGTTCAATCATGACAAACCACAAAGACAACAATGGAGAAGAGGCACCAAAACTAGAGCTGAAAACCCTACCTCCAAGCTTGAAATATGCATATCTAGGTGACAACAGCACCTACATAGTGATCATCAACTCAAGCTTGAGTAAGGAGCATGAAGAGGAACTCATCCAAGTGCTGAAACAACACAAGGATGCTATAGGCTGGACACTAACAGACTTAAAATGGATCAGCCCATCAATGCGCATGCACAAGATCCTGCTTGAGGAGGGTGCTAAACCCTCAAGGCAATAACATAGAAGGTTGAATCCAACTATGAATGAAGTAGTCCAGAAGGAAGTGTTGAAGTTGTAGCAAGCTGGGGTGATCTACCCCATCTCAGACAGCCCTTGGGTGAGCCCGGTGCAAGTAGTTCCAAAGAAGGGAGGGCTCACTGTTGTACCAAATGAGAAGAATGAGCTGATACCAACAGTGACTGGTTGGCGCATGTGCATCGACTACAGGAAGCTCAATGAAGCCACCAAGAAGGACCACTTTCCATACCATTCATTGACCAAATGCTTGAGAGGCTGGCTGGACATGAATACTACTGCTTTCTTGACGATTATTCGGGTTACAACCAAATAGTTGTAGACCCAAAAGACCAGGAGAAAACTTCATTTACTTGTCCATATGGTGTCTTTACTTACATGGAGGATGCCCTTTGGACTGTGCAATGCACCTGCAACATTCCAAAGGTGCATGCTCTCTATATTTTCAGACATGATTGAGAGGTTTATTGAGGTGTTTATGGATGACTTCTCTGTATTTGGTAACACTTATTCTGATTGCTTACATCACTTAGCCTTGGTGCTAAAGAGATGCCAAGAGACCAACCTTGTTTTAAATTGGGAAAAACGCCATTTCATGGTTACAGAGGGGGTGGTCCTTGTTCATAAAATCTCAAGAAAGGGCATAGAAGTGGACAGAGAAAAAGTAGAGGTAATTGAAAAGTTACCCCCACCTTGTAATGTCAAAGCAATTAGAAACTTTTTGGGACATGCTGGTTTCTATAGGAGGTTTATTAGAGACTTCTCTAAGGTTGCCAAACCATTGAGCAACCTACTTGTCTCTAATGTGCCTTTTGTTTTTAACAATGAATGCATGTTAGCTTTTGAGGAACTTAAGAACAAGCTTTCCTCTGCACCTATCATAGCACCACCATGTTGGGATCTACCCTTTGAGTTGATGTGTGATGCATCAGATTTTACTGTGGGTGCTGTTTTAGGATAGAGGAAGGATAAATTGGTGCATGTCATTTATTATGCCAGCAAGGTCCTAAATGAGAATCAAAGGAACTACACCACTACATAGAAGGAATTACTTGCCATTGTCTTTTCTTTTGATAAATTTAGATCATATCTCATTGGTTCTAAAGTAATTATATTCACTGATCATGCAGCACTCAAATACTTGCTTACCAAATAAGAGTCCAAGCCAAGGCTAATAAGATGGATCCTGCTACTCTAAGAGTTTGACATCAAAATTAAGGATAGGAGCGGAGCAGAGAACAAAGTTGTTGACCACCTCTCAAGGATCCTATAAGAAGAAGAAGGAGCACACCATCTTGCAGTGAATGAAAGCTTCCCTGATGAATAATTGATGAAGATACAAGAGACCCCTTGGTTTGCTGACATAGCCAATTTCAAGGCCATTGGGGAACTACCAACCAACATCAACAAACACATAAGGAGAAAGCTCATCAAAGATGCCAAATACTATATCTGGGATAAGCCATATTTTTCAAAAAGTGTGCTAATAGGATCTTGAGGAGGCGTATATCACATGGGGAAGGACAAGAGGTGCTTTGGCAATGTCATGGATTTGCATATGAAGGCCATTTTAGTGGAAAAAGAACAGCAGCCAAAGTGCTTCAATGTGGATTCTACTGGCCAAGCAATTTCAAGAATGCAAAGAACTTGGTGTCAAGATGTGATGAATGCCAAAGGGCTGGCAACCTACCTAAGAAAAATGAGATGCCACAAAGATTTATAATGGAGATAGAACTATTTGATGTATGGGGAATTGACTTTGGGGCCTTTCCCATCCTCCTACTCAGATAGTTATATACTTGAGGCTGTAGATTATGTGTCAAAGTGAGTAGAAGCCATTGCCACCACCACAAATGACAACAAGGTCGTAATGAGCTTCTTAAGAAAGAATATTTTCAGCAGATTTGGAGTCCCCAGGGCACTCATTAGTGATGGAGGAACACATTTATGCAATAAACAACTGGAAGCACTCCTTCTCAGATATGAAGTCAAGCACAAGGTGGCAACCCCTTATCATCCACAGACAAATGGGCAAGCAGAGATCTCTAACAGGGAGCTAAAAAGGATTCTAGAAAAAACTGTTGGAAGCTCAAGGAAGGACTGGTCTAAGAAGCTAGACAATGATTTATGGGCCTACAGGACGGCCTTCAAGACCCCCATTGGGATGTCACCATACCAACTAGTATTCGGCAAGGCTTGCGACTTACCAGTTGAACTTGAGTATAGTGCCTTCTGGGCTCTAAAACTACTAAACTTTAATGAGCAAGCTGCTGGAGAAAAGAGGCTTTGGCAACTCAACAAGCTGGAGGAATTTAGGAACCAAGCATATGAGAATGCAAAGATCTACAAAGAGAACACAAAAGGTGGCATGATCAAAAGATAGCAAGGATGGAGTTCACTAAAGGACAAAAGGTGTTATTGTACAATTCTAGACTTAGGTTCTTCCCTGAGAAGCTTAAGTCTAGATGGTGTGGACCCTTAACCATCATCAAAGTGTATCCTTATGGTCAAGTGGAACTCATGGAGGACAAAACACAAAGAACCTTCACTATAAATGGCCATAGAATCAAGCATTACCTGGGGGACTCACTGGATGAAAGAAGGGTGAGCTACCACCTCAACTGAAAAAGGAAGAACGTCAAGCTAGTGACGATAAAGAAGCGCTAGTTGGGAGGCACCCAATACTTTATATCCTTTTGATTTATTATTTTATTAGAAGTAGATTATGAATATTAGCTTAGGAATTTAATTTCAATTTTGATAGTTAGGATAGCTTTATGAGTTAATTTGTCTCCTATTTTTGGAAGTGCAACTGGATGAAAGCATTTACTAATAATGATGAGTGATTGGGCTAAAAACTAGCTAAAAGGCTAAGTTTGGTGTGGCCACTCACCAACATGATCTAGGCTTACAACCATTTGGATAAATTAAATTTTGAAAAGTAAGCCCAGAGACTAAGTTTGGTGTAGCCACCACCATACGAGGATCACATGGCAAGCCCAATACCACTCAATTTGAAAGTATTTAATATATTGGTAGAGGCTTGAATGAGGATTTTAATGTGTTCAGGGGAGATTAGAAGCAAAGAATATGAAAGGATTGGAATTACTTCTTCCCCATGAACACATTAAAAACCCAATGATGAACCCAATTTATTGAGATGCAAATAAATAAAGTTTGGTGTCCCAAGGGACACCCATCAGTTGCAACGCCATTCACTAGCATTGAAAAGGAATGTGGAGGATTATTTTGTCATTACCGATGGGGTTTTTGGTTTCTTTTTTTCAGGAGATTGAATGGGGCCCACTTGATAGATAACAAGGAGGTCAAAGCGTACTTTCACTTTGGAACTCAACAGATGCAGAGGGCACTGTGGGATAAGGATTGGCGCCTCTTCCCACGCTAGGCGCCACTCCCCAAGTGGGAAAACATTGAATTCCCTTCTTTTCCCACCATTCGAACCACACCCTTCACTCCTATAAATCCCCTCACCTTCCCATTCCCTTCCACTTCAAAACCCATTCCATACACAAAAGAAACTCACACAGACCCTTCTCTCTCTTTTCTCATTATTCTTTTCATCCACTTTCTCTTTATCTTTCTACTTGATTGGGACAATCAAGCGCTAAGTTTGGTGTTGGAGCAAAACTTTTATTTTTCTTGTGTTTATTTGCAACACTCCATTACTATCTTAGAACCCTCAAACACTCTCTCTCTGTCTCCACCCAATGACACCACCAAGATCCTCAACCTCAAAGAAAAGAAAGACTAAAGAACCAACCTCCAGTTCCTCAAGCTCAAATTTCAATGAGTACGAATTGCTTTCAGCATTCAACTAAAACCAATCCTATGGTTGGGTGAGTGAGAGGGAGATCATCCCAGAGATTGGCTTCCAACTGGGAAGGAATGAGCACCTTGAGATCAACATTGATATCAACAACAGGGGCTGGGCACTCTTTTGCAACCCACCAAAGAAAGTGGTGAAAGGTGTAGTAAGGGAGTTTTATGCCAATGTCGTGCCACAGCCAGGGAAAACTTATTGGTATATTAGCTATGTGAGGGGGAAATCCATTGACTATAGTCCTTCTAACATAGAAAGGGTGCTGATGGTAAAAAGGATAAACTCCACTTGGAGTTATGAGGAGAGGATGAAGCAACCAGATCCAGGATTTGATGAAATCCTGAATGAAATTTGTGTACTAAATGTGCAGTAAATCAATGACAAAGATGGAAAACCCAACCAGCTGAGAAGAAGAGACTTGAGCCCCCAAGATAGGGGGTGGCTAGATTTTGTGAGAAGATCTTTGATCCCTGATGATATGTCATCATATACCTATTTTTTTATGCTTTTTCATACAAGAAATTGATGATTTGTGCTTAAATATTGAATGCTTTTGTGCTTAAATGATATATTTTTTGATCTTTTAATTTTATAAATCTTGTAGGAAATAAGAAGAAAAAGAAGCAAAGAAGCACAAAATAAGCTAAAAAGGAGAAAAAAAGAGCTTTGGGGAACACTTTGAAGTTGGAGCACGCTTTGGAGCCTTAGGCCACGCTTTTAAAAGCGTGACCCATGACCAAATTAAAGGAGAAAGCAACCAGCACGCACACTGCTCTGCCCTTGCCAAGAGCAGGGCAATATCGTGATGCAAAGTGAGGTTGGAAGCAAATTTTCGCTAAGTTAAAATCTGGGCGTTCACAGCATGACCATGCCTACTTCAAAGGGCTATAACTTGAGCTATAGATGTCCAATTGATGTGCTTCCAGTTGCGTTGGAAAGCTGACATTCAGAGCTTTCCAACGATATATAGCAATCCATATTTGGCATACAATTGAGGCATGAGTGAAAGGCATATTTAAGGGCAAAAAATAAGCGAAAATAAACCAAAGTGCTTCCACCAAGGTTCGAAGCTGGAGCCTCACTCCAAAGCAAAGTAGCACTCATTATTCTGCTTTGCCCTCTTGGAGAGCAGGGCAATGTCGTGCTCTCTTCATGAAAAATCAAGGAAAATTGCTCCCCCAAATGCTTTCACCATGGTTCGAACATGGGAACTCCCCTTGGCAGGCACATGGGCATGCATGACACGGGCATCCTTGGCGCACACAAGGGAGCTTGGGCGTGCGCATCACAGCACGGGCAGAGGCAAGGCGTGCACAAGACACTGCTGCACCGCTCTCCACAATGGCAGGGCAATCCCCTGGTGCCCCTCCCACACTTGGCACGCAACATGCATCCCCACACAAAGCTTCACTGCTCTGCCCTCCACAAGAGCAGAGCAGCCTCCTGGGAGTGTCACTCATGGGCCAAAAATTCAACCAAAATTCCATTTAAATTCAATTCCTCTCACCCAAATTGAATCAAGGCCAACCAAACCCATTTCTCCTCAAATCCAATGCAAGCAAAGCCCACATTATCACTCAAAGGCACACAGAGAAGCTAGATTAGGAATTTCATTTTGTGAATTTGTTTTTAATTTCAACTTCATTTTATTTTCATTTTGTAAAAAGCCTATATAAAGGCATCACTCTCATTCCAGAGGGGGGGAGCTCGATTAGAAGAAGGCTAGCTCCACTAGGGAGCATTAGTAGTAGAGAGCTCTCTCCTTTAATTTTCATTTCTGTTGATCAACTTCACACAATTCACTTTAATGTTAGCTTGACTAAACTAATCACCCACTAAAGTTGCTTGATCCATCAATCCCTGTGGGATCGACCTCACTCTTGTGAGTTATTACTACTTGATGCGACCCGGTATACTTGCCGGTTGGATTTGTGTGTTGGAAATTCATTTTTCCACAAAAACACCCACCAAGTTTTTGGCGCTGTTGCCGGGGATTGATTAGACCAACAATGATTAAGTGGGTGAGAAGTATAGATCAAGCATTTTGTTCTTTTTTGTTCTCTGTTCTATGTTGAAACCAAGGTGTTTGTGTTTTTGCCTCACTAAGCAAAACTCATTTCTGATATGAGTAATTTCAATTTTCAATGGTGTTGTGTTTTACAAAACTCAGATGGAGACCAACTCATCTTATGATCAAACAAATTTTATGGGATATTACTCACCATCACCAATCTCTAATGGTGGCTGGGAATATCACCAAGAAAATACAAATTCTAAGCACTCCAATCCATGGAGATTTGCTTCAGAGACACAAGATGAGCAAGAAAACCATATGGGATATTTTCTTCCACCACAAAGTGATGCTAGTCATGATTCTAATGGTAGCTGGGAAGGAAATTCTAATGCTCTATATGATATTCATCCAAAGATATCATCACTTGACCATGCTTCAACAGAAAGCCTCTATCAAAATTCACCACCCACACAAACTTCCATGAACCAAAGCCTCTCAAAGCTTGAGACCATGTTTGAAAAATATGAGAGGGAGGCACAGATATCCTGGAACGAGCAAGAAAATTCATTCAAAAATATGGAAATAATGTTGGCTCAATTGGTGAGTGCAACAAGGAAAGAGGAAGGGCAAGATGAGGAAGCCTCTGTGTCAAGTGAAATTTCAATGAAAAAAGAGGTAGTGGAAATATTTGAACCTGAAACTACACTTGAGATGACAAGAGAACCTGAACACTCACAACCTCCTCAAACTCCCCTGGACCAAAAAGTCTCAACAATTGAATCTGAGATTAAAAGATATGAAGAGGAGATGAAGAAATGTTGGGAAGACCAACAAACCTCCTCAATGAAAAAGCTATTAAGTCAAATGTTGAGTGCAAGAGAGGGAGTGGAGGAGCAAGAAAGTGAGGAAGACACTCAAGAGAAGTCAAACTCAAGTGAAGTAGAGAAGTACATAGAGGAAAAGCTCATGGAACCACCAATGCAAAAGGCCCTAGATGAATACAAAACTCCAATAATCACACAACAACCAAGTCTTGAATTCAAAGAAGTGAAGGCAACTAACAAGAGCACCAATCCTGTCCCTAATCCAGCAAGCAAGATCAATCAAGCCATTTGCAAAAGGAAGCTTGCTGAGGAAAGGCCAACGCAAGGGACAGTAGCTGAATCTTCTCCCCCTTTGAGGTCATTCCTCTTAACAAATTGGAAGAAGAGGAAGAAAGTAAAGAACGGGTAGACAGTAGGTACATTTCTTCTCTATGCTTTGTTTAAATTTCAATAAATTGACATATGATTACATTCTAAGTTTGGTGTTGCCTTGCAACAAATTATTTTCAATCTTTTTAGATGATTGCATCAAATCAAAAATGAAAGTGACACACCAAGATTCTAAGTTTGGTGTGCCACATATTTTCTATGCAACTCATCCAGCAACATCACTTGTCTGCATAATCATATTGCCTTTGCATTGTTATTTTTCTTTGTTTTGACAGTTCGTTTGCATTCTCTTTGTTTTAGTCACCTCTTTATTTTTAAGTTTTCTTTTATCAACTATTTTTGTTAATACATCACCAAGACATCCTTATTCATGATAGACTCTTCATTTGGTGATTGTATTTAACAAATAACAGTTTCTTTCGTTTAGTTTTAGTTCAAATAAATTGACATATGGTTGCATTCTAAGTTTGGTGTTGCTATGCAACAAAATTTGGTTCCAATGCTTACTAGATACTTGCATTAATTTCAAGTGAAAGTGTCACACTAAGTTTGGTGTGCCACTTATCTTTTATTCAATGTATTGTGCTCACCTTCTTATGTTTGCAATCAAAATGTCTCTGTCTCTGGTGCCTTGATTGTTATCTTTCATTTTTCTTGCTTAAAACACATGTGCTACTAACATTTCATTGTGTAAGACATTCATGATCCATCTTAGCCCCATAGCCATTGTTCTAATTGTTGCTTGAGGATGAGCAAGCACTCTAAGTTTGGCAAGGGAAAGGGAAGAATTGGAGAAAAAGGACAACAATAATGAAGATGAACTACAAGGTTGTAGAGTTCCTTTTCTTCTCATTTGTTTCCAGCACTTAAATTGCATGATTTTCTTCATCTTTTCTGTTTACATGTGTGTATGAATAAAGCATAGCTTGAATCTTGATTTGTAATATGTTGTTGTGGCATTATAACTACCAACTTGGGCTTTGTGAATTCAAAAGCAATAAAGTATCATGATCATAAACAAACAAGGCATTAAAGAAGATTTTAGCATGTGCATACAAGTATTGGAAAGCAGGTATGATTAATTGTTGCCCAATTGCATTGGATTTTATTTAATTGAAGTTTTTATCTAGGACATTTTGTGAAATCTTTTGAAATCATGAAAACCTTGAAGGAAGTAAATGCAAAAAAAAAAGCAAAAAAAAAAAAGAAAAAGGGAAAGAATGAGAAAGCTGAAGGCTCTGAGTACCAATGGCAATTTATTTGCTAAGTGCTTGTGGTGTTTATGTATCAAGCTAAATGCTTGAAAACAAAACACTTAGAAGTCAAGGCTAGGCTCAAGTGCAAAAGCACTCCCTCAAAGCTCAAGGCTCTGAGCATCAATGATTAGAGAGTCAAGAAAAGAAAAAAAATGATGAGCTTAATGAAGTCCTCTAATTAAATGCTTGTGGTGCTTATGTATCAAGTGGTAATACTTGAAAACAAAGCATTTAGAAGTCGTAGCTTTGTTATCAACTGATGGGGCAAAGCACCCAAAAGGAGAAGCTAATAAAAAAAATCAAAAGCTTGTTTCAAGGAAGAATTATAAGAAAAAGATTTCATAAAATGAGCTAGATAGAAGCATCAATCATTTACATTTCTTTTGTGATTGAAGCATGCATAGAAAACTAGCTAACCATGAACATTGAGTTGCTATTCTTCTTACCTTGGATTGTCAATCTTTATTGCATGATTCTTTTCTTGCTTGGGGACAAGCAAGGTTTAAGTTTGGTGTTGTGATGACATGTCATCATATACCTATTTTTCTATGCTTTTTCATACAAGAAATTGATGATTTGTGCTTAAATATTGAATGCTTTTGTGCTTAAATGATATATTTTCTTGATCTTTTAATTTTATAAATCTTGTAGGAAATAAGAAGAAAAAGAAGCAAAGAAGCACAAAATAAGCTAAAAAGGAGAAAAAAAAGAGCTTTGGGGAACACTTTGAAGTTGGAGCACGCTTTGGAGCCTTAGGCCACGCTTTTAAAAGCGTGACCCATGACCAAATTAAAGGAGAAAGCAACCAGCACGCACACTGCTCTGCCCTTGCCAAGAGCAGGGCAATATCGTGATGCAAAGTGAGGTTGAAAGCAAATTTTCGCTAAGTTAAAATCTGGGCGTTCACAGCATGACCATGCCTACTTCAAAGGGCTATAACTTGAGCTATAAACGTCCAATTGATGTGCTTCTAGTTGCGTTGAAAAGCTGACATTTAGAGCTTTCCAACGATATATAGCAATCCATATTTGGCATACAATTGAGGCATGAGAGAAAGGCATATTTAAGGGCAAAAAATAAGCGAAAATAAACCAAAGTGCTTCCACCAAGGTTCGAAGCTGGAGCCTCACTCCAAAGCAAAGTAGCGCTCATTATTCTGCTCTGCCCTCTTGGAGAGCAGGGCAATGTCGTACTCTTTTCATGAAAAATCAAGGAAAATTGCTCCCCCAAATGCTTTCACCAAGGTTCGAACTTGGGAACTCCCCTTGGCACGCACATGGGCATGCATGACACGGGCATCCTTGGCGCACACAAGGGAGCTTGGGCGTGCGCATCACAGCACGGGCAGAGGCAAGGCGCACACAAGACACTTCTGCCCCACTCTCCACATGGGCAGGGCAATCCCCTGGTGCCCCTCCCACACTTGGCACGCAACATGCATCCCCACACAAAGCTTCACTGCTGTGCCCTCCACAAGAGCAGAGCAGCCTCCTGGGAGTGTCACTCATGGGCCAAAAATTCAACCAAAATTCCATTTAAATTCAATTCCTCTCACCCAAATTGAATCAAGGCCAACCAAACCCATTTCTCCTCAAATCCAATGCAAGCAAAGCCCACATTATCACTCAAAGGCACACAGAGAAGCTAGATTAGGAATTTCATTTTGTGAATTTGTTTTTAATTTCAACTTCATTTTATTTTCATTTTGTAAAAAGCCTATATAAAGGCATCACTCTCATTCCAGAGGGGGGGGGAGCTCGATTAGAAGAAGGCTAGCTCCACTAGGGAGCATTAGTAGTAGAGAGCTCTCTCCTTTAATTTTCATTTCTATTGATCAACTTCACACAATTCACTTTAATGTTAGCTTGACTAAACTAATCACCCACTAAAGTTGCTTGATCCATCAATCCCTGTGGGATCAACCTCACTCTTGTGAGTTATTACTACTTGATGCAACCCGGTATACTTGCCGGTTGGATTTGTGTGTTGGAAATTCATTTTTCCACAAAAATACCCACCAATCCCTACATCAAACACTTCTGAGGTGACCAAGGAGAGAGCTGTACTTATATATAGTATAATGAAGGGAGATGACGTGAATGTTGGGGAGTTGATTGCCAACAACATCAACAAGATACTGAAGAGCACTAACGAGAGCACAAGATTAGCATTCTGGGGCACGAAATTGTGATCATCAATGGCGCCATCAATATGGTACGCTCAATTGCAGTCTCAACTCTTTATCACAACTTCGTACAACTAACCAGCAAGTGCGCTGGGTCGTCCAAGTATTAAACCTTACATGAGTAAGGGTCGATCCCACGGAGATTGTTGGTATGAAGCAAGTTATGGTCATCTTGTAAATCTCAGTCAGGCGGATTCAAATGGTTATGGAGGATTGATAATTAAAAGATGAATAAAACATAAAATAAAGATAGAGGTACTTATGTAATTCATTGGTGAGAATTTTAGATAAGCATACGGAGATGCTTTGTCCCTTCATCTCTCTGCTTTCCTACTGTCTTCATCCAATCCTTCTTATTCCTTTCCATGGCAAGCTTTATGTTGGGCATCACCATTGTCAATGGCTACAGTCCCGTCCTCTCAGTGAAAATGTTCAACACGCTCTGTCACAGCACGGCTATTCATCTGTCGGTTCTCGATCATGTCGGAATAGAATCCAGTGCTTCTTTTGCGTTTGTCACTAACGCCCCACAATCGCGAGTTTGAAGCTCGTCATAGTCATTCAATTCTTGTATCCTACTCAGAATACCACAGACAAGGTTTAGACCTTTCGAATTCTCAAGAATGCCGCCATCAATTCTAGCTTTTACCACGAAGATTCTGATTAAGAAATCCAAGAGATATCCACTCAATCTAAGGTAGAACAGAGGTGGTTGTCAGGCACACGTTCATAGGTGAGAATGATGATGAGTGTCACGGATCATCACATTCATCAAGTTGAGGAACAAGTGATATCTTAGAACAAGAATAAGCTGAATTGAATAGAAGAACAATAGTAATTGCATTAATACTCGAGGTACAGCAGAGCTCCAAAGTCTTGGCCGTGGCCCAAAGCACTCTGTTTTCTAGTATTACTACCGGATACATCCATGCCACAGACACATAACTGGATGAACCTTTTCAGATTGTGACTCAGCTTTGCTAGAGTCCCCAATTAGAGGTGTCCAGGGTTCTTAAGCACACTCTTTTTTCTTTGGATCACAGCTTTAACCACTCAGTCTCAAGTTTTCACTTGACACCTTCACGCCACAAGCACATGGTTAGGGACAGCTTGGTTTAGCCGCTTAGGCCAGGATGTTATTCCTGTAGGTCCTCCTATCCACTGATGCTCAAAGCCTTGGATCCTTTTTATTTTTACCCTTACCTTTTGGTTTAAAGGGCTATTGGCTTTTTTATTTGCAAGCTTTTCACTGCTTTTTCTTGCTTCAAGAATCAATTTGATAATTTTTCAGATCCTCAGTAACATTTCTCCTTTTCCATCATTCTTTCAAGAGCCAACAATGAACAACAAATTCAAAAGACATATGCACTATTCAAGCATACATTCAGAAATCAAAAGTATTGCCACCACATCAAAATAATTAATCTGTTATAAATTTCGAAATTCATGCAATTCTTCTCTTTTTCAATTAAGAACATTTTTCATTTAAGAAAGGTGATGGATTCATAGGACATTCATAACTTTAAGGCATAGACACTAAGACACTAATGATCATGTAATAAGACACAAACATAGATAAACATAAAGCATAATTTTCGAAAAAAAGAAAAATAAAGAACAAGGAGATTAAAGAACGGGTCCACCTTAGTGATGGCGGCTTGTTCTTCCTCTTGAAGATCTTATGGAGTGCTTGAGCTCCTCAATGTCTCTTCCTTGTCTTTGTTGCTCCTCTCTCATGATTCTTTGATCTTCTTTAATTTCATGGAGGAGGATGGAATGTTCTTGGTGCTCCACCCTTAGTTGTCCCATGTTGGAACTCAATTCTCCTAGGGAGGTGTTGATTTGCTCCCAATAGTTTTGTGGAGGAAAGTGCATCCCTTGAGGCATCTCAGGGATTTCATGATGAGGAATTTCCTCATGTCCATGAGTGGGATCTCTTGTTTGCTCCATCCTCTTCTTAGTGATGGGCTTGTCCTCATCAATGAGGATGTCTCCCTCTATGTTAATTCCAACTGAATTACAGAGGTGACAAATGAGATGAGGGAAGGCTAACCTTGCCAAGGTAGAGGACTTGTCCGCCACCTTATAGAGTTCTTGGGATATAACCTCATGAACTTCTACTTCCTCTCTAATCATGATGCTATGAATCATGATAGCCTGGTCTATAGTAACTTCGGACTGGTTGCTAGTGGGAATGATTGAGCATTGGATAAACACCAACCATCCCCTAGCCACGGGCTTAAGGTCATGCCTTCTCAGTTGAACCGGCTTCCCATTTGAATCTCTCTTCCATTGAGCGACCTCTTCACAAATGTCTATGAGGACTTGGTTCAACCTTTGATCAAAGTTGACCCTTCTAGTGTAAGGATGTTCATCTCCTTGCATCATGGGCAAGTTGAATGCCAACCTTACATTTTCCGGATTAAAATCTAAGCATTTCCCCTGAACCATTGTAAGCCAATTCTTTGGGTCCGGGTTCACACTTTGATCATGGTTCTTGGTGATCCATACATTGGCATAGAACTCTTGAACCATTAAGATTCTGACTTGTTGAATGGGGTTGGTAAGAACTTCCCAACCTCTTCTTCGAATCTCATGTCAGATTTCCGGATATTCACTCTTTTTGAGTTTGAAAGGGACCTCGGGGATCACCTTCTTCATGGCTACAACTTCATAGAAGTGGTCTTGATGCACCCTTGTGATGAATCTCTCCATCTCCCATGACTCGGAGGTGGAAGCTTTTGCCTTCCCTTTCCTCTTTCTAGAGGTTTTTCCGGCTTTAGGTGCCATAAATGGTTATGGAAAAATGAAAAGCAACGCTTTTACCACACCAAACTTAGAAGGTTTGCTCGTCCTTGAGTAAAAGAAGAAAGAAGGGAGTAGAAGAAGAAGAAAATGGAGGAGATGGAAGGGGCTTTGTGGTTCGGTCAAGGGGGAGAAGTAGTGTTTAGGTTGTGTGAAAATGAAGGAGTGAATATGGGTTTATATAGGGGTGGAGAGAGAGGTAGGGTTCGGCCATTATGGGTGGGTTTGGGAGGGAAAGTGGTTTGAATTTGGATGGTGAGGTAGGTGGGGTTTTATGAAGGATGGATGTGAGTGGTGAAGAGAATGGTGGGTTTGATAGGTTAGGGGATTTTGGGAAAGAGGTATTGAGGTGATTGGTAAATAGGTGAAGAAGAGAAAAGGAGGTGGGGTAGGTGGGGATCCTGTGGGGTCCACAGATCCTGAGGTGTCAAGGATAGCTCATCCCTACACCAAGTGGCGTGCAGAAACGCCCTTTTTGCCAATCCTGGCGTTAAACGCCAGTATGGTGCCCCTTTCTGGCGTTAAACGCCCAGAATGGTACCAGACTGGGCGTTAAACGCCCTTTTTGCTGTCTTCATTGGCGTTTAAACGCCAGCAAGTTTTCCTCCAGGGTGTGCTGTTTTTCTTTCTGTTTTTCATCCTATTTTTGCTTTTTCAATTGATTTTGTGACTTCACATGATCATCAACCTACAAAAAACATAAAATAACAAAAGGAAAATAGATAAATATAACATTGGGTTGCCTCCCAACAAGCCCTTCTTTAATGTCAGTAGCTTGACAGTAGGCTCTCATGGAGCCTCACAGATACTCAGAGCAATGTTAGAACCTCCTAACACCAAACTTAGAGTTTGACTGTGGGGGTTCAACACCAAACTTAGAATTTGGTTGTGGCCTCCCAACAGCAAACTTAGAGTTTGATTGTGGGGGCTCTGTTTGACTCTATTTTGAGAGAAGCTCTTCATGCTTCCTCTCCATGGTTACAGAGGGATATCCTTGAGCCTTAAACACAAGGGATTCTTCATTCACTTGAATGATCATTTCTCCTCTGTCAACATCAATCACAGCCTTTGCTGTGGCTAGGAAGGGTCTGCCAAGGATGATGATTCATCCATGCACTTCCCAGTCTCTAGGACTATGAAATCAGCAGGGATGTAATGGTCTTCAATCTTTACCAGAACATCCTCTACCAGTCCATAAGCTTGTTTTCTTGAATTGTCTGCCATCTCTAGTGAGATTCTTGCAGCTTGTACCTCAAAGATCCCTAGCTTCTCCATTACAGAGAGAGGGATGAGGTTTATGCTTGACCCTTGGTCACACAGAGCCTTCTTGAAAGAGTACTAGGAGGGAGTTAAGTAACTTTCTTACTCAGCTGACCCAGTTGCGCCTCCAAGTTTCTAATGGAGGACCTTGTTTCAGTCATGAAACTTTGAGTGGTTTTGATTAGATCAGAGACTATGGTTGCTAAGTCAGAGTGGCTCTGCTTAGAATTCTCTGTCTGTTGCTGAGAAGATGATGGAAAAGGCTTGCCATTGCTAAACCTGTTTCTTCCACCATTATTGTTGTTGAAACCTTGTTGAGGTCTCTGTTGATCCTTCCATGAGAGATTTGGATGATTTTTCCATGAAGGATTATAGGTGTTTCCATAGGGTTCTCCCATGTAATTCACCTCTTCTATTGATGGGTTCTTAGGATCATAAGCTTCTTCTTCAGATGAAGCGTCCTTAGTACTGTCTGGTCCAGCATGCATTCCAGACAGACTTTGAGAAATCATATTGACTTACTGAGTCAATATTTTGTTCTGGGCCAATATGGCATTCAGAGTATCAATCTCAAGAACTCCTTTCTTCTGATTCGTCCCATTGTTCACAGGATTCCATTCAGAAGTGTACATGAATTGGTTATTTGCAACCATTTCAATGAGTTCTTGAGCTTCTGCAGGCGTCATCTTTAGATGAAGAGATCCTTCTGCAGAGCTGTCCAATGACATCTTGGACAGTTCAGACAGACCATCATAGAAGATACCTATGATGCTCCACTCAGAAAGCATGTCAGAAGGACACTTTCTGATCAATTGTTTGTATCTTTCCCAAGCTTCATAGAGGGATTCACCTTCCTTTTGTCTGAAGGTTTGGACGTCCACTCTAAGCTTACTCAATTTTTGAGGTGGAAAGAACTTTGCCAAGAAGGCATTGACTAGCTTTTCCCAAGAGTTCAGGCTTTCTTTAGGTTGTGAGTCCAACCATATCCTAGCTCTGTTTCTTACAGCAAAAGGGAATAACATAAGTTTGTAGACCTCAGGGTCAACCCCATTGGTCTTGACAGTGTCACAGATTTGCAAGAATTCAGCTAAGAACTGCTGATGATCTTCCAATGGAAGTCTATGGAACTTGCAATTCTGTTGCATTAGAGAAACTAATTGAGGCTTAAGCTCAAAGTTGTTTGCTCCAATGGCAGGGATAAAGATGCTTCTCCCATAGAAGTCGGGAGTAGGTGCAGTAAAGTCACCCAGCACCTTCCTTGCATTATTAGCATTGTTGTTGTTTTCGGCTGCCATGTCTTCTTCTTGTTTGAAGATTTCTGTTAGGTCCTCTACAGAGAGAAGTGCTTTAGCTTCTCTTAGCTTTCGCTTCAAGGTCCTTTCAGGTTCAGGGTCAGCCTCAATAAGAATGCTTTTATCTTTGCTCCTGCTCATATGAAAGTGGAGAGAACAAGAAAATATGGAATCCTCTATGTCACAGTATAGAGATTCCTTAGGGTGTCAGAGGAAAAGAAGAATAGAAGGAGGAGGTAGAAGAATTTGAACTTATCAAAAGGGATAGAGTTCGAATTGTGTACTGAGGAGGAGTGTTAGTCCATAAATAGAAGGATGTGGGAAGAAGGGAAGAATTTTTGAAAATAAATTAAAATATTTTGACATTAGAAATAAAAAAGATATGATTGAAAACTATTTTGAAAATGATATGATTAAAAAGATATGATTGAAAAACAATTTAAAAAGATTTGATTTTTAAAATTAATGACTTGGCTAACAAGAAATTTAAAAGATATGATTCAGACATTAAACCTTTCTCAACAGAAAAGGCAACATACTTGAAATGTTGAATCAAATCATTAATTGTTAGCAAGTATTTTTGAAAAATGGAAACAAATTGATTTTGAAAATATATGATTGAAAAGATATGATTTGAAAAAGATTTGATTTTGAAAAATTATGAAAACTTGAAAAAAATTTGAATTAAAAACAAAATCTTCCCTCTTATGCCATCCTGGCGTTAAACGCCCAGAATGGTATCTGTTCATACCCTGACCGGGCTCCTCCAACTCGGTCAATTCATAAAAGGTCCGACCTCGTCCTAAGGCTCACGCCTAAAGGTCGGACCTCGGACAATAAAGTAAGGAAGGCCCATCAAAAGGAACGCAGCCCAAAAGCTAAAGGCCGAAAAGGCCTAGAAAAGGCGGTTCCACAAAAGATAGAGATAAAACTCCCAAAGATAAGATAAGATAAGAATATCTTATCCAGGGAAGATCACGGCCAACTACTATAAATACACTGGAGCACCCAGGTATGACATTCATTCCACATTCTACACATATCTGCTTGGACCCATGCTAACTTAAGCATCGGAGTGTCATTGCAGGTACAACCACCAACCACTCGACATATCAAGCTCGGGTCCCAGAACCCCCACCTCGGGCCTTTCCAGACGACCGAGCTACACGTTTCAGGTAACCCTCGGAACATTGGCGCCGTTGCCGGGGACCTGGAAGTCATCCCTCTACCATGGCGGACGACCCTCACAACAATGACCGCGCTGCATCTGAACAAGAGGACGAAATTGACACCGGAGAACGACCGGACAGCCCTCTGTCACCACGCACTCCAGGAGGAAACAAACAGAATCGCCCAAAGACATCACTCCCAAACAAAGATCCACAAATTTTCGAAAAAGAGAAGAGCTCGGAAATTCTAGAAACAGTCCGGGCACAACAAAACCGGCTGAAACAACTCGAAAAGGACATAAAAAAGCAGAAAGAAACTGAACAAGATCTGAGAAGGGAGACTCGAAAGCACAGAGAATTAGAAGAAAAACTGCGGAAAATAGAGGCTAACCTGAAAGACCGGACAGAACGCGGCACCACCCCCGAAGGTAACCATGATCCCTTCACGCAAGAGATCATGAAGGAGAAGGTACCGCGGAACTTCAAACCACCCGATATGGATCTCTACGACGGCACCACCGATCCAAGTCACCACCTCAGCAACTTCAGAAGCAGAATGTACCTAGTCGACGCCTCCGACGCGATTCGGTGCAAAGCCTTCCCCACCACTCTCACCAAGTCAGCCATGAAGTGGTTCGACAACCTACCACCAAGATCAATCACCAGCTTCGAAGACCTAACCAAAAAATTTCTGACAAGGTTCTCTATTCAAAGGGACAAGACAAAACATGCCCCCAGTCTACTCGGGATCAAACAAGGTAACCAAGAAACTCTCCGAGAATACATGGAGCGATTCAACAAAGCCTGCCTGGACATACAACACTTGCCCACTGAAGCAGCCATCATGGGACTAGCAAACGGCCTAAAAGAGGGACCGTTTAGCCAATCCCTATCCAAACGATACCCGACCTCCCTATACGAGGTGCAGGAGCGGGCAGAAAAATATATCAACATGGAGGAAACCTCCCAGCTAAGAGACTCTTCTAGGAAGGAATCAACCTACCCACCCCGAGATCGAGATCGGGAACAGAGGAAGAAAGAAGAACCCAACTCGGACAAGCCATGGAAATACCACAGCTACACCCCCCTCCGAGTCTCCCTGGTAGACATCTACAGAGAAGTATGCCACACCGAAAATATCCCACCGCCCCGACCACTAAAACACAAGAGGGCAGGGAGAGATCGGTCCGAATACTGTGAATATCACAAGCTCTACGGTCATTCTACTAACGACTGCTACGACCTAAAAAATGTTATAGAAAAACTAGCCAGAGAAGGAAAACTCGACAGATACATAGCAGAGAAAGGAGAAGAGACCAGGAAGAGAAGGCGGGGAGATAACGAAGATCGGGCCGAACAAACCCCGCGAACCCCTGAAAGACACGTTCACATGATAAATGGAGGTTTTGCAGGCGGAGGAACATCCAGATCTTCGCGAAAAAGACACCTCAAAGAAGTCTATCACGTCCGAGAAGACAGTCCCCTGCCCGAATTACCTACCATCTCATTTACCCGAGAAGATGCTCAAGGGATAATACCCGGGCACGACGATCCAATGGTAATCACCATTATCCTAGCAAACGCCAACCTACATCGAACCCTGATTGACCAGGGAAGCTCAGCAGATATCCTGTTCAAAACGGCCTTCGACAAGCTCGGACTTGAAGAAAAAGAACTAAAGGCCTATCCCACCGACCTATTTGGGCTAGGGGATACCCCGATCCATCCCTTAGGATACATCTCGCTACACACTACCTTTGGAAGAGGCGAGCAATCTAAAACATTAAGCATCGACTACATTATAGTCGACGTCACTTCGGCATACAATGCCCTCATTGGGCGACCAACCCTAAACAAACTGGCAGCTATAGTCTCGACCCCACACCTCTGTATGAAATTCCCTACCGCAAAAGGAATCGCTACCCTAAAAGGCGACCAAAAACTAGCGCGGCGATGTTACAACGAAAGCCTGAGCCTAAAAGGGAAAGAGGTCAACGCAATAGAACTCGGACGAGTTCAATCCCGAGAAGATCTTCGGCCACAACCAGAAGGAGAAACCGAAAAAGTCCAGATTGGGAACACACCTGAAAAAATAACAAATATAGGAACAAACCTCGAAGCGGGCCTAAAGGAGGAACTCATAACCCTCTTAAGGGAGAATTCCGACCTCTTCGCCTGGAAAGCCTCCGACATGCCAGGCATAAGCCCCGACCTGATGTGCCATAAGCTATCAATTTACCCGGGATCCCGACCTGTCCAACAAAGACGCCGAAAGCTCGGACCCGAGCGCATGCAAGCAATAGAAGAACAAGTACGAGCACTGCTAGATGCAGGGTTCATTAGGGAAGTAAAATACCCCCTATGGCTCGCAAACGTGGTCCTGGTGAAAAAGCCCAATGGAAAATGGAGGATGTGCGTCGATTACACAGATCTCAACAAAGCCTGCCCTAAAGACCCATATCCACTACCAAACATCGACGCCTTAGTAGACGCAGCCTCAGGCTATAGATATCTCTCCTTCATGGACGCATACTCGGGATACAATCAGATCCCGATGTACGGACCCGACCAGGAAAAGACCTCGTTCATAACCCCAAGGGCAAACTACTGCTACGTAGTGATGCCCTTCGGGCTGAAGAACGCAGGGGCAACCTACCAGAGGCTAATGAACAAAGTGTTCTCAGAGCACATCGGATTACAGCTGGAGGTGTATGTCGACGACATGCTGGTAAAGACACAAGAAGACAAAAACTTGCTGACCGACCTCACCAGTATCTTCGGTACCCTCAGAAAACACAACATGAGACTTAACCCAACAAAGTGCACCTTCGCCGCAGAGGCCGGAAAATTCTTAGGCTTCATGCTGACTCAAAGGGGCATCGAAGCAAACCCGGACAAATGCCGAGCGATACTCAATATGAAGAGCCCGACGTGTGTCAAAGAAGTACAACAACTGAATGGAAGGCTAGCCGCCCTATCAAGATTCTTGGCAGGATCAGCAATAAAATCACTACCTCTCTACTCACTCCTAAAGAAAGGGAAGTCCTTCTCATGGACCCCGGAGTGTGAAAAAGCCTTCCAAGAATTCAAGGAATTCCTCGGGCAGCCACCAATCCTTACCCGACCTTTAAAAGGAGAAGAGCTCGTACTATACCTCTCGGTTGGACATAGAGCAGTCGCTACAGCATTAATACGAGAAAATGACCAAGGACAACGCCCCATATACTTTGTAAGCAAGGCACTACAAGGGGCTGAATTAAACTATCAGAAGATAGAAAAATTCGCCTACGCCCTAGTGTTCACAGCTCGGAGGCTCCGTCCCTACTTTCAAGCCCACACCATCAAAGTCCGGACAAACCAACCCATGAGACACATCCTCCAAAAAACAGACCTGGCAGGACGAATACTGCAATGGGCGGTGGAGCTGTCCCAGTTCGACCTCCACTATGAAACCCGGACTGCCATAAAATCTCAGTATCTAGCCGACTTCATCGCAGAATACACTGAGACCCCTGGAACCCCACTCTCATGGAACCTGTATGTCGACGGGTCCTCAAACAAAACTGGAAGCGGAGCCGGGGTTATACTCGAAAGCGACCAAGGAACGCGGATAGAACTATCCCTAAAATTCGAGTTCCAGGCTTCGAACAACCAAGCCGAATACGAGGCCCTACTAGCAGGTCTAAAGCTAGCCGAAGAGGTCGGAGCCCAAGAAATCACGATCTTCAGCGACTCCCAGATCGTCACATCACAAGTAAATGGAAGCTACCAGGCCAAAGACCCCACCATGAAAAAATACCTGGACCAAACACAGGCACAACTGCGCCACTTTTCAGAGATACAGATCCAGCACATACCTCGGGAACAAAACGCCCGGGCAGACGCCCTCTCAAAGCTCGCCAGCACCAAGCCCGGAGGCAACAACAGAAGTCTCCTCCAGGAAACCTTACAATCTCCCTCCGTGCTAAGAGAGGAAGAAACGCTAAATATATCCAACCAACAGCAGGGATGGATGACCCCCATACTCAACTACCTGAAGTCGGGAACTCTCCCCGCCGAAAGAAAGAAAGCTAAAAGACTCACGAAAGACGCCCAGAATTATACACTAATTCACGACGTATTATACAGAAGAGGATTCTCAAACCCCCTCCTTAGGTGCGTCCCGACCTCAGAAACAAAGAGCGTCCTCGAAGAAGTCCACGGAGGCATGTGTGGAAACCATCTCGGAGCTCGGGCATTATCCAAGAAAGTAGTCCGAGCCGGGTTCTACTGGCCGACCTTGCAAAGAGACGCAACGGAATTTGTGAAAATATGCCCCCCTGCCAAAAACACGCCAATTTTCACAAGGCACCACCCGAAGACCTTATCAGCATCACCGCACCATGGCCCTTCGCCAAATGGGGACTTGACCTACTCGGCCCGTTCCCCCAAGGACCGGGGCAAGTCAAATACCTCATAGTAGGGGTCGACTACTTCACAAAGTGGATCGAAGCTGAAACCTTAGCCACCATTACGGCTCAGAAAAGCCGCAAATTCCTATACAAAAACATTGTCACAAGGTTCGGAGTCCCCTACTCCATCACAACGGACAATGGAACACAGTTCACGGACACAAGTTTTCAGAACTTGGTGACCGAACTAAAAATCAAACAGCAATTCACCTCGGTCGAGCACCCACAAGCCAATGGACAAGCAGAGGCTGCAAATAAAGTCATCTTGGCCGGGTTAAAACGAAGACTCCAAGAGGCCAAAGGGGCATGGGCCGAGGAGCTCCCCCAGGTGCTATGGGCATATCGGACAACTCCGCACTCTACAACAGGAGAATCGCCATTCCGACTAGCTTACGGGATGGAGGCAATGATTCCTATTGAAATAGATGAAGGGTCACCTAGAACCATCTTCTACAACGAAAAAGGTAACCCGCAGGCACAAAGGGAAGAACTCGACCTCCTCCCCGAGGTCCGAGAAAGAGCTCGGATCCGAGAAGAAGCCTTAAAACGGCGAACGGCCCTCAGATACAATCAGAAAGTAATAAAACGAAGCTTCTCCATTCACGACCTGATTCTAATCCGAAACGACATTGGAACACAAAAGTCGGGAGAAGGAAAGCTAGCTGCAAATTGGAAAGGGCCCTACAAGGTAATAGAAGTCTTAGGAACAGGCTACTACAAAGTATCCGACCTAGAAGGCAACGAGTTGCCCAGGGCCTGGCACGCCTGCAATCTAAGACGATACTACAGCTAGAAAAGATAACCCGAGGTGTACTCTTTTTCCCTACAAGGGTTTTTTAATGAGACACCCGGTCAAAAAGACACCCGACCTAGTCAAGGGTAAACACTCTGTAAATATTCTTTCTTTTTTTTTATACTAATCAAATTTTTCTATTTTCCTCGTGTTGAAACAAATCCTGAAAAGTACCCCCCAAGGCGCATTAATTTATGCTCGACAAAACGCAAAAAATCATTTGCCAAGAGACCACACAAGGTCGGCAAAGATAAAGCGACGATGTTCAAATTAATGTGAGAAGTTATAAAGCAACTCTGAAAAAGCTCAAAAAGCCAAATAAAAAGAGATTACAAAAATAACTTAAAAGGCCGACCAACGACAAGGTCGGACCCAACAAAGGGAGGTGCTCGAACGCCCGAGGTCCGAGAAAAAAGCCCGGATCCAAGAAAGAAGCCTTAAAACGGCGAAAGCAAAGATTTCGAAAACGCTTACTTAAAAGTTGCTATACAAAAACAACTAAAAAGTACAAGCGAAAAAACGAAATCAAAGGAAAGTTCAAAAAGCGCTAGCTAAAAGGTTGTTATCCAAAAACAACTAAAAAGCATAAAAGCGGAACAAAAAGGCAAAACGCGAGCAAAAACACCGCATAATAAGCTAAAAAGTTACTACAAGTAGCTAAAAGCAAAAAGGTGTCCAAAGCGTCCACAGAAACCATCCAAAAACAAAAAAGCCCACAGGCCGGGCAAAAACCAAAGATAAAAGGATTACAGAGATTCAAGGTCCTTTCCGGACTCCACATCAACAGAAGGCTGCGGAGGAAACATAGAAATCGGGACAGCATTGACGGCACCGTCATCTCGGTTCAAAACCTCCACACCAGACCCCTCCTCGGCCAAAAGTGAAGTCGGGTTCGCAACCGGAACTTTGGGGTCGGACACCGGAACCTCATCCTCGTTGGGAGCAGGAACAATCTTTCCCTCCACAACAACGTTATCCGTACTAAATAAGCTCAGATCCAGGTCAGGAGCAAGAACCCGGACCTGAGCCTTCAAATTTTCAAACATAGCATCCATACCCTTAGCCACATGACCTTCTAGCTCGTAAAAATAATCCTGAGCGGATTGCAACTTCTCCTTTGTCTCCACAAGCTCAGCATATATCCGAGTATAATTCTCCGTCGCCGCCTTCGCCATCTCCTCAGATGCTTTCGCTGCCGCCACAGCCGCGGTAGCTTTAGCTTTCTCTTTTTCCAAAGATGCCTCCAGCTCAGTAATCCTAGCAGCCTTCAGCTCACTAATCTTCTCAAACTCAGACTGAGCCTTCTCGAGTCGAGAGCTGGTCGCACCAATGGGGGATTTCTTGAACTCCCGGGCAATAGCGGCATGAAGACTAGCCATCCGGACACAACTCCGCGCCATATACTGAAAATGATGCTCCATATATACATCATCAGTAGAAATAAAGGTCTGAGGGAGAATATGCTGTTCAATCCAACCAAGAGCATCAAAATCCTTGTCATTAAAACCCGCAAGCTCTTGAGAGGTCTTCTGTTTCTTGGGAGGAGGACCCGAGGACAAAGGCGGAGAAGAAGTAGCAGGCCCGGAGGTCGGGGGATCTTGATTTATAGCTCGGAACTGGGGAGTCGGAATAGTCTTCGACCGAGTAGTGACACCCACAGTAGTCTTCTTCGGAGAAGATCGGGCAGAAGCCTCCCCAGCCTCGATATTTCGAGCAGCCACAGACTTCTTCGTCCGACGATGGAACTTCATGGAATCCGCCTGAGAAGACATCTCTGCAGAAATAAAAGAAAAAGGATTACCACAACAGAAATTCCACCAAAACAAGGAAAACCAAAATACTAAAAAAGATGAATCTCTGAGAGGTCGGGAACTACCTAACTCGGAACGGAGAAGGCTTGGATCTCCCAACATTTTCTTCGTGTCCAAGTGAGGTGCCCGACCCCATAAACTGCTTATCACACCCACAAAAGCCTGCTCCACCTCATCTAGACTCTCAAAGGTATACTTAACAGACACTACATTCTCCTGCCAATAAAGAGGAAAAGAAGGCTCCCCACTCTCGTCTAGAAAGAAAGGTCGGACGTCTCCAGTAGCCCGGACCTTGAAATAAAAGTTCTTAAAATCATGAAAGGACTCATCATACAAGGTACAAAACTTCCTCCCCTGGTTAGCTCTAAAAGAGACCCAAGATACCTTCCCTCCACCCGACCCCGGCTTCGTCAACACAAACAAATAGGAAAAAAGAGAAATAGAGGGAGAGACGCCCAAAAACTGACACAAAAGTTGAAACAGCTTTAAAAACGCCCAAGAATTTGGATGGAGCTGCGTAGGGGCAAGGTTACAAGACCATAACACCTCGGACTCCAGATCGGTAAAGGGAAGTCGGACACTCAGCTTAGAGAAAAAACAATCATAAGCATAAAAGAAGAGCTTCTCGGAACTATCTAAGAGCGGGAAGCACACTCTCTCCTCGGATTCCGGGGCCACTAGTTCGTAATCCCTCTCAGACTCCCTATTCTCACATATGCTACAGTGCCTACGGAACCTAGCTAAATACTCAGAATCTACCACAGAAGGGACTCTTAGAGGAAGAGGGTCTACCCAACCAAGACCACATGGAATCTTAGTCGACATCGCTTGAAGAACCTTTCGAGACATAAAATTTTTACCTACAAAGAAGAATACAGCAGCAAGCAAAAATCACATAAAGAAGACAGCAAAAACCCATTCAGCAAAGCAAGAACGCGGCAACCCGGAACAAAAATACCGGAGAACAAAAAAAAAAGAGCCCCCCATATACAAACAACGAGCAATGGCGGCGCCTCTTTTCGGGGCAACCCAGGCATAAAGAAAAAAGAAAACAAACAAGAGCCACACAAAGAACAGAAGCATATGCGCACAAGAAAAGAGAAACATGGAAACAAACCTGGAAGAAAGAAACGAAGACGACGAACTCCGAAGCAAGGAGAGCGAAACGACGGCGCAGAAGGAACCCCAGAAAGACACACGGAGAGATTCGGGGAAGCAGAGCAAAGAGAAAGAAGAAGCAGTGCTCGGAAAGGATAAAGAAAAACAAAAACGCAGAAAAAGGAGGAAAGGGGCAAATAAATAAAGCCTTCACAGAGCCCGAACGGAAATCAAGGAAAAACGGTAAAATGCAATAAATGCAGGAACGGCCATTTTTTGAAATTTTGAAAAACTACTATGCCCGAGCTCGACCTCCCAAAAAGGACGAACTCGGGCAGGGGCACTGTTCATACCCTGACCGGGCTCCTCCAACTCGGTCAATTCATAAAAGGTCCGACCTCGTCCTAAGGCTCACGCCTAAAGGTCGAACCTCGGAAAATAAAGTAAGGAAGGCCCATCAAAAGGAACGCAGCCCAAAAGCTAAAGGCCGAAAAGGCCTAGAAAAGGCGGTTCCACAAAAGATAGAGATAAAACTCCCAAAGATAAGATAAGATAAGAATATCTTATCCAGGGAAGATCACGGCCAACTACTATAAATACACTGGAGCACCCAGGTATGACATTCATTCCACATTCTACACATATCTGCTTGGACCCATGCTAACTTAAGCATCGGAGTGTCATTGCAGGTACAACCACCAACCACTCGACATATCAAGCTCGGGTCCCAGAACCCCCACCTCGGGCCTTTCCAGACGACCGAGCTACACGTTTCAGGTAACCCTCGGAACAGTATCCATTCTGGCGTTTAACGCCCAAAATGCTACCCTTTTGGGCATTAAACGCCCAGCCAGGTGCCCTGGTTGGCGTTTAAACGCCAGTTTTCCTTCTTCACTGGGCGTTTTGAACGCCCAGCTTTTTCTGTGTGATTCCTCTGCTGTATGTTCTGAATCTTCAATTCTCTGTATTATTGACTGGAAAAGACAGACTTTTGAAAAAAAAATTTTGGATTTTTAATGATGAGGAATAATCAAAATGCAACTAAAATCAAATAAACAATGCATGCAAGACATCAAACTTAGAAGTTTGTATACTACTGACACTAACAAATTAAGAATGCATATAAGAAACAACAAAACATACAAAACAAGAGAATTTAAAGATCAGAGCAAGTAAATCATCAAGAACAACTTGAAGATCAATGAAGACACATGAATGAATTAGAAAAATGCAAGAAGAACAGAAACATGCAATTGACACCAAACTTAAAATTAGACACTAGACTCAAACAAAAAACATAAAATATTTTTTATTTTTATGACTTTGTAATTTTTTTGGATTTTTCGAAAATTATGTGGAGAAAGAAAATAAAGAGATTCAAAATTTTTAATAAGAATTCCAGGAATCATGCAATGTTAGTCTAAAACTTTAGTCTAAAAAGATTAGACACGGCTAGCCAAGCTTCAGCAGGACATTACATTCAAGAGCTAAATTGATGAAAATCAATCAGCTTTGGTGATGATAAGAACATCACCTTGAAACTCTAGAATTCATTCTAAAAAATTCTGAAGAACAATACCTAAACTAAGCAACAAGATGAACCGTCAGTTGTCCAAACTCAAACAATCCCCGGCAACGATGCCAAAAACTTGGTGCACGAGTTGTGATCATCAATGGCGCCATCAATATGGTACGCTCAATTGCAATCTCAACTCTTTATCACAACTTCACACAACTAACCAGCAAGTGCACTGGGTCGTCCAGGTAATAAACCTTACGCGAGTAAGGGTCGATCCCACGGAGATTGTTGGTATGAAGCAAGCTATGGTCATCTTGTAAATCTCAGTCAGGCAGATTCAAATGGTTATGGAGGATTGATAATTAAAAGATGAATAAAACATAAAATAAAGATAGAGATACTTATGTAATTCATTGGTGAGAATTTCAGATAAGCGTATGGAGATGCTTTGTCCCTTCCGTCTCTCTACTTTCCTACTGTCTTCATCCAATCCTTCTTATTCCTTTCCATGGCAAGCTGTATGTTGGGCATCACCGTTGTCAATGGCTACAGTCCCGTCCTCTCAGTGAAAATGTTCAACGCGCTCTGTCACAGCACGGCTATTCATCTGTCGGTTCTCAATCATGTCGGAATAGAATCCAGTGATTCTTTTGCGTCTGTCACTAACGCCCCACAATCACGAGTTTAAAGCTCGTCACAGTCATTCAATCCTTGAATCCTACTCAGAATACCATAGACAAGGTTTAGACCTTCTAGATTCTCAAGAATGCCGCCATCAGTTCTAGCTTATACCACGAAGATTCTGATTAAGGAATCCAAGAGATATCCACTCAATCTAAGGTAGAACGGAGGTGGATGTCAAGCACACGTTCATAGGTGAGAATGATGATGAGTGTCACGGATCATCACATTCATCAAGTTGAGGAAAAAGTGATATCTTAGAATAAGAATAAGCTGAATTGAATAGAAGAACAATAGTAATTGCATTAATACTCGAGGTACAGTAGAGCTCCACACCTTAATCTATGGTGTGTAGAAACTCCACCGTTGAAAATACATAAGAACAAGGTCTAGGCATGGCCGTGAGGCCAGCCCCCATGATCTAAGAACTAGACGTCCAAAGATGATCCTAAGATTTAAATTGATCCAAAGATGATAATACAATAGCAAAAGGTCCTATTTATAGAGAACTAATAGCTTAGGGTTTACAAAAAATGAGTAAATGACGTAAAAATCCACTTCCGGGTCCACTTGGTGTGTGCTTGGGCTGAGCATTGAAGCATTTTCGTGTAGAGACTTTTCTTGGAGTTAAATGCCAGTTTTTGTGCCAGTTTAGGCGTTTAACTCCCACTTCTGTGCCAGTTCCGGTGTTTAACGCTGGGCAGTCTTGAGCTGATTTGGAACGCCGGTTTGGGCCATCAAATCTCGGGAAAAGTGTAGACTATTATATATTGCTAGAAAGCCCAGGATGTCTACTTTCCAACGCAATTAAGTGCGCGCCAATTGGGCTTCTGTAGCTCAAGAAAATCCACTTCAAGTGCAGGGAGGTCAGAATCCAACAGCATCTGCAGTCCTTTTCAGCCTCTGAATCAGATTTTTGCTCAGGTCCCTCAATTTTAGCCAGAAAATACCTGAAATCATAGAAAAACACACAAACTCATAGTAAAGTCCAGAAAAGTGAATTTTAAATAAAAACTAATAAAAATATAATAAAAACTAACTAAAATATACTAAAAACATACTAAAAACAATGCCAAAAAGCGCATAAATTATCCGCTCATCACATTCCCCAGCATCATACAAGAGCTATGTAATGACACTGGAGTTGAGATGGTGATTGATAAGGTGTTGGTGAAGCAAGATAAGCCTATAACTACCAAGAAGATGGCCAAGGTGTTGGCCGTCAATCCACTTCAAAGGGCTAGAGAGCACAGAGCTCATGTTCATGTGCCACAACTACAATAACAAGAGGAAGAGGAGGCAGAGGAGCAACCACAATTTCTGGTACTTCAACCACCACCATATCAACAATACCAACAATATCAATAATTTCCTAAAGGAATGAACTGGGAGCAGTTGCAAGGAAACGTGCACCAAATGAAGGGAGATCTACATCAACTGAGGGAAGATGTCAACCAATTTCAAAGTAGCCAAAGGGAGCAACGGAACCAAGTGAATGAGAAAATACACAACCTCCAAGGAAGCTTTGAGCAAGCAAGGAAGGAGCAGCAAGAGGAGTTCGATTGGGGTGAGGTGCGAAGTGCACTTGATAAAATGATGGAGCAAAACAAATGGCAACAGAGGAACCTTGCTAAGTTCAGGCATCTCTATAATGCCCGAACCATTTCAAGGAGGCAATATGATATCAACACACAAGCAAAGCTGAATCACTTGTGTAACACTGTGGCCGCCATCAATCTCGGATACCCAATATTCATGCAAGGGCTGGAGGAATTGAGTGCTATACAATAGGAGATCCTAGCTAAGCACAAGGAGGATGAAAGAAATTATATGGTAAGGCTGGGTTTCTGGAAGCCCAAAGACAAGAAGGCACAAGAAGGATCCTCCAAAAAGGATAAAGATGACTCCTCCCCTTCCAAGAAGAAGGATAAAGGCAAGGGGCCAATGAACTAAAGAAGCTGCATAAGGTTATGAGTTCCATAGTTGATTTCCCAAATTTATGAATTCTGTTTAAGTATTTATCTATCTACTTTACTTTATTTTGAGAATAATTGATAATATTAGGATAGTTTATTTTTTGTTTTACTTGAAGTCTTTTGTGAGTCCTTTGATATGAAGGAAAGAAAATACAATGATAACTTTATTCTTTTTCAACATCAATAAAGTGTAGATTGTCTCCATAAGAGTTGTTGTTAGCGTGTAAGAACAAGAGTAAATGATACTAAGACTAAGAAAGCTTATTCAAAGAACTAAGAAACAAAAAGACTAAGTGAAGAACCTTGAATAAAGTAAAAAGAAAGTGGGTCATGAAAGGTAACTAGTCCTAGAAGGCATGACAAGTAGAAGTTGAGGGGTGTTCCTTGAATATCTATAGAACCAAGAAGTAGTGAGCAACAAAGACCCAAGGCTCTAAGCATCAACTACTAGGAAGGAAAGAGAAACATTGAAAAAACTCAAAAGAGTTAGAAATCCTAGTAGATGCTTGTGGTGAAGATGTGTCAAGGAGAGGCCTGGGCAAGTAAATTCTCAGGGGTGTTTCAACACCTAGCACCCTAAAGCCAACTGGCTTGGGAGTGTTGATTGAAAGCCTAACTAAAGGGTTGTCTTGAGACAAAGCATTTAGAGTCGTGGTCAATAAACAGAAAAGAAGCACAAAAGAGGAAAAAAAGTTAACTCTTACTACTTCAAGGTGACAATCAATGAAAAGGACCCCTAAGACACATACTTGGAAAAACCCTTAAGGATCTAGGAACCCTTTGTGACATTCAAAGCATTCATGCATGTGTTGAACACTTAGTCCAATTCTTAGTTATATTGCATCCATTCAAGGTCATGTCTCAATTCACCAAAAAGACCACTCACGTTGATTTTCTTGGGACAAGCAAAGCTTAAGTTTGGTACGCACAATTGTAATCTCAACTCTTTTTCACAACTTCGCACAACTAACCATCAAGTGCACTGGGTCGTCCAAGTAATAAACCTTACGTGAGTAAGGATCGATCCCACGGAGATTGTCGGCTTGAAGCAAGCTATAGTCATCTTGTAAATCTCAGTCAGGCGCATTAAAATGGTTATGGAGTTTTAATGATTTAAAAGATAAATAAACATGAAATAAAGATAGAGATACATATGTAATTAATTGGTGCGAATTTTAGACAAGCGTATGGAGATGCGTTGTTCCTTCTGAATCTCTTCTTTCCTACTGCCTTTATCCAATCCTTCATACTCCTTTCTATGGCAAGCTGTATGTTGGGTGTCACCGTTGTCAATGGCTACTTCCCGTCCTCTCAGTGAAAATGGTCCTCTATGGTTTCTATACAGCTAATCAACTATGCACAGATATCGTATGGCTAATCAGTTGTTGGTTCTCGATCGTGTAGGAATAGGATTTACTATACTTTTGCATCTGTCACTATGCCCTACAATCGCGAGTTTGAAGCTCATCACAGTCATCCCATCCCAGATCCTACTCGGAATACCGCTGACAAGGTTTAGACTTTTTGGATCTCAAGAATGCTGCCAATGGATTCTAGCCTATACCACGAAGACTCTAATCTCGGATTCAGATGCCCCATTGTTAGAGGGGAGTCAATGTGAATCGTTGATTAGAAACCAAAGAGATATACATTCAAGCTTGTTTTCATGTAGAACGGAAGTGGTTGTCAATCACGCGTTCATAAGTAAGAATGGTGATGAGTGTCACATAATCATCACATTCATCATGTTCTTGTGTGCGAATGAATATCTTAGAATAAGAATAAGCATGAATTGAATAGAAGAACAACAGTACTTTGCATTAATACTCGAGGAACAGCAGAGCTCCACTCCTTAATCTATGGTGTATAGAAACTCCACCATTGAAAATACGTAAGTGATGATGGTGTAGGCATGGCCGTGAGGGCAGCCCTTAATGTCTAAGATAGCATAAAACTGATCAAAGATGTCTAATACAATAGTAAAAGGTTCTATTTATATCAGACTAGTTACTAGGGTTATAGAAATAAGTAAATGATGCAGAAATCCACTTCCGGGCCCACTTGGTATGTGCTTGGGCTGAGCATTGAAGCTTTCATGTGTAAAGGTCTTCATTCGAGTTAAACGCCAGTTTGTAACTTGTTTCTGGCGTTTGACTCTAGCTTGCAACTTGTTTCTGGCGTTTAACACCATAATAGGGCAGAAAGCTGGCGTTAAACGCCAGTTTGCGTCATCAAAACTCGGGCAAAGTATGGACTATTATATATTTATAGAAAGCTCTGGATGTCTACTTTCCAACGAAATTGAGAACGCGCCATTGGGATTTCTGTAGCTCCAAAAACTCCATTTTGAGTACAGGGAGGTCAGAATCCAACAGCATCAACAGTCCTTTGTCAGCCTCTGAATCAGATTTTTGCTCAGGTCCCTCAATTTCAGCCAGAAAATACCTGAAATCACAAAAAAACACATAATCTCATAATAAAGTCCAGAAATGTGAATTTTGCTTAAAATCTAATAAAAATATACTAAAGACTAACTAAATCATTCTAAAAACTATGTAAAAACATTGCCAAAAAGCGTATAAATTATCCGCTTATCACAACATCAAACTTAAATTGTTGCTTGTCCCCAAGCAACTGAAAACAAAATAGGATAAAAAGAAGAGAATATATAATGAATCTCACAATATCAATGAAACTTAGTCTCAATTAGATGAGCGGGGTTAGTAGCTTTTTGCTTCTGAATAGTTTTGGCATCTCACTTTATCATTTGAAATTTAGAATGATTGGCATCTATAGGAACTCAGAATTTTAGATAGTGTTATTGATTCTCCTAGTTTAGTATGTTGATTCTTGAACACAGCTACTGATGACAAGTCATCATATACCCATTTTTCAAGCTAATTTCACTTGTTTTGTTAGCATTTATGCACTTTCTTGCATCCTAAGTAAGTGATTTGGAGTGAAAATGCATAACTTCTCTAAATCAAGCAACCACCATGAAATTAATGTTAAATCATGAGGTTTAAGCTAATTTTAATTGAATTTTAATTGATTTATAAGCCTCTTGAATTTAGTGATACTTGGAGTGGTTGTTTTGGTTTATTATAGGTGAAGAAAAGAAAAGAAAAGGAAAAGCGTGGCCTAAGAAGTGTAGCCCAAGGAAAGGAAAGCGTGGTCAAGGCAAGAGGAAGTGTGCCGCATGCAAGGGGGAGGCAAACATTGCCCTCCACAAGGGCACACTGCCCTCTAGGAGGGCAACATAAGGAAACCAAACAAGGAAGGCAACTCTGCCCTGCCCACTACAAGGGCAGAGCACAAAAGTGTGCCTTGGAACCAAGAAGAAGAGAACCTTGCCCTGCCCTCCACAAGGGCAGTATCAGGCCTTCATGGAAGAAAATCAAAGAAAAAAATGTCACCCATGCATGCCACAAGACTCGAACACGGACCAAGGAAGAAGCAAAGAACTAAGGTTGAGTGCCGTGCCAAGAAACCAAGGAAATTAATGGAAGGTGTGTCCCAGCCGTGTTTCGAACACGGGACAGCAAAGTGGCAACACTGCCCTGCCCTCCGCGAGGGCAGGGCAGCATTTGGATTGGTGCACAAATCTGGCGCACCACACGCACCGTAGCGCACCAACTTTTCCTGCCCTGCCCTTGGCGCGGGCAGGGCAGCATTTCACGCACCAAGGCCGCACCAGCCCGCACCAGACCGCATCAAGGACGCACCACAACGCACCAAATCCTGCCCTGCCCTCCACAAGGGCAGGGCAGTCTCCTGGGAGCAACTTTTCATGGGCCGAAAATCCAAATTAAAACCCCATTTTAATTCATTTCTTCACCAAATCAAAAGCCCATCCAAATCCCAAAATCCAAGAATAGAAAGTGTATAAATAGAAGCTAGTTTGATGTAATTAGGAACCTTTAGACTTACCTTTGGCTTTGCTTTTGAATTTGGCACTTTCTTTGAGCTTTGAATTTCTTGTAATTGTTCTTGAGAGACTTGACCGAGAGCTTAGAGGATTAAGGGAGAATTGACTGATCTCCTTCCTCATTCTTACTCGGGCAATTCTACTCTTCTGTTTCTGAGTTTTGGGTGTGTGAAATTGAGGAAATTCTGTCTCAATTCCCATCTAAAATCTCTTTAAACCCTTTTCTGCATAATTGAATTGGATTTCTGTTCTTCTACTGCTTCTTCTTAAATTTTCTGTCAATTGCTTTGATAACTTGGATCTGGGAAGGAAATTGGGTTTTAGGCTCTGCTACCTAAGCTCTTGAGTCCTGAGATCACAATTTACTTGGGTTCTTCTGTGAACCTTGCTGCATTTTACTTTAAATTTCTGTTTAAGCTTTCATTGCTTCTAATTCAATTCCTGTTCTGTTAATTGTGTCAATTCAATTCTTCTTTGTTTATGTTGTGCAATCCCAGTCCTCAATTCCCTTTTATATTCAAGCCATTTATCTTTCTTGCCATTTAAGTTACTGCAATTTACATTTCTTGCACTTTAAGTTTCAGTCATTTACTTTCTTGTTCTTTAAGATTCTGCAAATTTACTTTCCTGTTCTTTACTTTACTGCACTTTTCCCTTCCCCCTTTACATTTACTGTCATTTACTTCCTGTTAAACACAAATCACTCAACCAAAACTTGATTCGCTTGACTAAATCAACCACTAAACTAAAATTGCTCAATCCTTCAATCCCTGTGGGATCGACCTCACTCATGTGAGTTATTATTACTTGATGCGACCCGGTACACTTGCCGGTGAGTTTTGTGTTGGATCGTTTTCCACACATCAAGTTTTTGGCGCCGTTGCCGGGGGATTGAAATAGATTGACAATGATTAAGTGAAGTGGTGGTCTAGATTAAGCACTTTTTCTTTTCTGTTATTCTAATTCTTACTAACACACTAACTGTTTGAATTTTTGCTTAAACTAACTAAAACTTCATTCTAGCTATAGATTGAAGTTTCATTGGCTTTCTGAGTTTGTGTGTTTATTGTTGTGTGTTTGTATGTCAGGTACAGGAAGATCTTCCCCTATCATCTCTGAAATTGATCAAAGGACTCTTCGGAGAATAAGAAGAGCTGAAAGAGGGAAGAACGTTATTGGAGAAGAAGAATCTGAGGAGGAATTCCAAGACATGGAAGGAAATCCCAATCAACCAGGAGAAGGAGCCAACAATAACCAACAACAACGAAGAGTCTTGGCTTCATACACATTTGCAAATGCTAGACACTGTGGAAGTAGTATTCTTCCTCCTAATGTCAATGCAAACAATTTTGAACTAAAGCCACAACTCATCACTCTGGTTCAAAACAATTGTTCTTTTGGAGGAGGGCCTTTGGAGGATCCAAATCAACATCTGTCTACCTTCTTGAGAATCTGTGACACGGTGAAACCAATGGTGTACCTCCTGATAGTTACAAGTTGCTGCTCTTCCCATTCTCTCTCAGAGATAAAGCCACTCAATGGCTAGAGACCTTTCCAAAAGAAAGCATCAACACTTGGGATGACTTGGTGAGCAAGTTTCTTGCCAAATTTTATCCCCCTCAAAGAATCCTAAGGTTGAAGACTGAGGTTCAAACATTCATTCAATTGGAGGCTGAGAACTTATATGAAGCATGGGAAAGATATAAGGCTCTATTGAGGAAATGTCCACCAGAGATGTTCACTGAGTGGGACAAGTTGCAGAACTTCTATGAAGGACTCACTCTTAAAGCTCAAGAAGCTCTTGATCACTCTGCGGAGGCTCATTACAACTCATGAAAACCACAGAGGAAGCTCAAAACCTCATAGATATGGTGGCCAACAACCAATATTTCTTTGCTCATCAAAGACAACGCCAACCATCACAAAGAAGAGGAGTAATGGAGTTGGAAGGAGTGGATTCAATTTTAGCTCAAAACAAGATGATGCAGCAGCAGATTCAACAACAGTTTGAGCAAATGGCCAAAAGAATTGATGGCTTGCAAGTGGCAGCAGTGAGCACCACAAGCCAACCACCAACCACTTGGGTGCAAAATGAAGAAACTCAAGAGGAGCAACAGCAAGAGCAAGTCCAATACATGCACAATCAAAATCCTGGAACAAATGAAGTCTGTGGGGATACTTACAATCCATCTTGGAAGAACCATCCAACCTCAGATGGGGAGACAACCATAATCAAAACCAACAACATGGCAAAGAAACACAGGCCAGAACAATTGGAAAAACACAAACCATAACCCCCAGCCAAACACTAACCAAAATACATATAGAAAACCACAAAATAACTACCCCAACTCTAACCATTATCCATCCAACAACCACCCAACAAATCAAAACACCTATCATCATCCATCAACACCCCAAAATCAACCAATTACACAAGAATCCCAGAGGATTACCATCTAGAGCTGCTCATGGAGAAACTGATTGAAGAACCAAGAATTGACAACAAAGAACCAAGAAGCCTCCATGAAGAACCTAGAGAGGCAGATTGGACAAATCTCCAAACAGATTTCTGTTGAGAAGTCATCAAGTTCACTACCTAGTGATACCATTCCCAACCCAAAGGAAGAATGCAAAGTCGTGCAACTAAGAAGTGGAAAAGTGTTAACAGAGGGTAACCAAGGAGCAAACAAGCCATAATGACACTGAGCCAACAAAGAATGATGAATCCATCAACAAGGACATGATGACCAAGAATGTCCCAGGAGAACTCACAGAAGAGAACAACAAACCACAGAATTTGAAGAAAGGAAAGCAAATCATGGAAGAACCACCCCAAGACAACATCAAGTGGAGAAGAGCCAACACCACCACTGCCTTATCCACAGAGATTTCACAAAGAAACAAAGGATCAGCACTTCCACAAATTCCTTGAGACTTTCAAGAAATTGGAAATCAACATACCTTTGGCAGAGGCTTTGGAGCAAATGCCTTTATATGCCAAGTTCTTAAAGGAGCTCATTAACAAGAATAGACAGTGGAATGAAAAGGAGACTGTAATGCTCAGTGAAGAATGCAGTGCACTCATTAAAAAGGGACTCCCTCCCAAGCTTGAAGACCCTGGAGGTTTCTTCTTACCATGCACTATTGGAAACCTATTCATCAACAAGGGGATGTGCGATTTAGGAGCAAGCATAAATCTAATCCCATACTCTTTAGTGAAAAAGCTTGGCATAGAGGAAGTGATACCAACACGGATGTCCTTGGAATTGGTGGACCAAATCAATAGTATATCCTAAAGGGCTGATTGAGAACCTTTTTAGTTAAGGTTGACAGGTTTATCTATCCAGCAGATTTTGTGATCCTGGATTCTTCAGAACATGGAAATAACTCCATAATACTTGGTCGACCATTTTTGGCCACTGCTAGAGCCATTGTGGATATAGAGCAAGGAGAGTTAACCCTCAGGATGCATGAGGAGAGCATCACCCTGAAAGTCTTTCCAGAATTACAAAGGGATGAAGATACAAGCAAAATGAGTGATGATCTCCTTCCAAAAGCAATCAACTGACAAGGAAGTAGAACAGAAAAACAAACAGATGCAAGAAGAAAAAGGGGTTCACAAGGAAGCAGGGGTGATAAGCAAGAAGGAAGGTATCACAACTCAAGTAACTGTCAAGAAAGAAAGATCAACAAGAAAGAAAAAGATGAAGAGCAAAAAACTACAAAATAAGAAAGAAAAATCCCAAAGAAGAA